>NW_027203411.1:0-79788 GCF_024711535.1 Dipodomys merriami | reverse complement strand
ATCAGCACCACATAAACAGAACCATCCGGAAGTGGTTCTGTGGCTCAAGTGGTAGAGCGCTTGCCTTGATTTGAAGAGCTAAAGGACAGTGCCCTGGCCCAGAGTTCAGGCCCCACAACTAAGTTTAAAAAAAAGAATCTAAATACTTGATAATTCTACTAACAGATCTGACTGAAATCAGTTGAATCACACTTTTCCTGTACAATGAAGGAATAGGTCCAGGCTAGGAAAGCAGCTAGAGAAGGCAGGCTGATTGTATCTGTGACAAATCTTTGTGGATAATGGTATCGAGGATTACTTACTGGTAATTCATTTGCACTGGAAGCATGATTCTGAACGATTGTTGCTGATTGCTTTCTTTGATCATTATATCCTCCAAGAAGAAAAAGTGAAACTTAATTGATAGCAAAGGACTACTAATACATTTTGACTTCTCATTAAGCATCTTCAATCATCAAAATCACCTGAAGACAATAGACAGGAATATTTTTTTGGATGAAAACAAATGTCTTTAAAAAAAAAGAAGAATTTAGGTAGTCATACAAAGGACTTCTATTTTACTATTGCATTATACATTTTATCGAATGTTGAATACCAACATTAGAAAGCTACTAGAAAGCTATTTAAGCCCATATGTTAAATAGTGAGTTCTCTTACACTATAACATGGTATATCCCAAATCATTTACATAGAAGGCATTGTTTCCTATTTTCTCATTCCTAGCATAAGCTGCACATGAAGACACCACTGGTCATCATTTTCAGTCTGTACCTTTGAATATTGAGGAAAATTTTTCCTCTGCTCTATAAATTCCCTACTCTCCAGTTAGAATAATTTAGAGTAGTAAAAATGGAAAAAGATAAAATAAATCATGGTGAATAAATATGTGCAGAAAATTCACCAGATTTTTCTGACCAGTTCAACCAATGTAATCTATTGGGGAAAAACATGGACATCTCATTCCCAGTGGCACTCAAAGTCTCTCGTTAGGCAATTCTGACGAAGAGAGGAAGTAAGATGAAAAAGTGAGGAATGGTATCAATTGCAAGAAAAAATTGGAGTAGGATCCAATCAAATTTCTTTTTGATCCTGAAATTATTCAACTTACTACGGTGTGGAGACTACTTTCCAAAAGGCCACCCAGATGAATACTAGGAATGAGGATGAGTATAACCCTCTTCATCGAGAAGCCTAGAGTGGACACTTAGACATTGTCCATGAATTGGTAGCTCAAGGCAGATATTCATGCAATAAATCTGAATGGCTAGACACCCCTGCACAGTGCTTATATGTGGAATAATACCAGAGTGGCTTCTTTCTTACTTCATCATGATGCAAACACCAATCCCCAATCTAAAGGTCTCTTGACCACCTTGCATCTCGCTGCTGGGAATAGAAGTAACAACTATATGCTGTATCTCTTTCTGTTGAACCATTATATCAAACCAGGTCTGAAGAACAACTTGGAAGAAACTGCATTTGGTATTTCCAAAAGGATAAGTAAGTATTACTACCTCTTTGAAGTTGTGGAAGACTGTACAGATTGTTCTCCTAAGTTGTAATCGTTTGGTTAATTTTCTTAAATTTCAAAAATGCCAGTCCATCCTTTGTGTCCCTACAATTTTTTTCACAAAACAAAGCAACAGCAATATCCTACTTTAAAAATTCATGGATTCCCAGGTGTTCTTCCAAGTGAATTGCCTGACTTTGATGTCAAAATGTATTCAAGAGTTGTTTGTATACATCTATAATAATTTCTGCAGAGTTTGTGATTTTTTTAAATCAGAAATAATTTTAACATCTCTTGAAATGAATAGTATAGAAACTAAAGATGTTCATGGTGCTTTTCTGAAAAAAGTATATCTATGTTTGTATAATATCCATAATCTATTTAATTCGCTCCTAGATATAATACTTTGAATTCTACATTGTTATATAATGTATATGTTTATTAATAAATGTGTCCTTTCAAATTGCATTCCATATAGAAAAAGTTTAAGATTCCTTTTTTTCCTAGGTCCTTGTCTTATTTTATTTCTTTGGGATAAAATGGCAATGTTAACTAATTTCAAGTTTTGTAACGATTATGATATGTAAAGGCCTTTCTCAGGTGAAGATTTAATATACTGATGTCAAACTAACCTTCAATTCTATGAATTACTTGTATTGTTACACTTGTATTTTTGTAATCAACTTTTTAATAACTGTTTTTCATTTCTTGCATTTGAAGAATGAAAAATATGGGATATTTCACGAATTTATGTATCATCCTTCTGCAAGTGCCATGTTAATCTCTGTATTGTTGTCATTTGGGTAGACCTGCTGCTGAAACATGTAGTATCCTCTAAATTTAAGTACTTAATGATGCAATCTTTATACAGGCATATATTCATGGTTGACTATTTATAACAAGGAACCCTTATTGTTCCTAAAAATGCTATTGGTCTTATTTCTCTAAAATTCTGTGTATAATGAAAAAAAAAAACTATTGTTGGTAGATTGCTAAAATTTGCAATTTTTGTCAATGACTATTTTGTCGTTTTCATTTTAAATTTGAACATACTTTGAAGCCTTTATGGCTAAGTCCAAAGGTGATTGCTTTTCAAGTATTTATTTATCAACTGACTTAGCTTTGTGGAGCTAATGTATTCAAAGTAAGCCTTGCGTAAGAGCTACTTCTTAACTTGTGCAAATTAAAATTTCCCAAATGAGGTCTTGCTGGGACAAATGTCTAGCTGACCCTTTACCCTTCTTCCATGTAGGAACAGACCAATCAGAATATCTTACCACTGGAACAAAACTAACATTACTGACATGAGATCATAGAGAGATGAACAGTTCAGACAGAATTGTTCAGAATGGAAGGTATTTTATCAAAATATAATTGTTTATTATACTTATCATTTCAAAAGTAGCTAAAGCCAAGAAGGTGAAAAAATTGTTCATATGCATGATTACCTACTGTCCTTGCCTGTCTATCATCCAACCAGGCAGGAACTTATACTACGGACTTTCTATCACCAAATATGTCCATAGGTTCTGGAGAAGTCTATACGTTTCTCCTCGATATTAGGCCTTAAATTGGTAATGTTTTAATCACAGTGTTTCCTCTTGCCTCTGGGCTCTAAATCAACAAATGGTAAAGCTTTAAGTCTAACTCTACCTAAAACAGGTAGAGATAATGGAATAATACTTTAAAACAGAGTTGCCTTTGATACCCTAACCACAACAGAACAATGCAAAACGATTTTTATATTATATATACTTATATATTTTATATTTATATGTACTTATTTTAAATTTCACACGATGAATCTTACTAGAATTGATAGTTTGACAAATATATTGACAATTATTCTCATAAATAAATTGGAATATAAATAATTAGGTTTAGAATATATATTAGAATATAAAAAGTATCAATGCAATGTCTTCGGTATAAACTTGTGATACCTTTTAAGTCTTTGTGGTCTTCTGAATTCACATGGTAAAATAACAGTATTGTTTTCCGCTAATGTATAAGGGATTTTATTATATTCTGATGCTCTGTTTATTGTTTTAACTCGCTGGTCCCAAAGTGTTTTTCTCCATATTTCTGAAGCATTCTTACTGATTATACCCAAATTGTGCTGATATAATGTCTAAAAGCTATTATTCTTCTGCAGGACACACGGGTCCAAGGATACCAGGTTCAAGTTATCTGCATCATCAGATAACAAGGGCAAGACTTCTCACCTAGGCCCATGCAACATGCCAACAGAAAGTAATTGAAGACTAATCTCAATTTCTCATGTCCTATAATATTTCAAGGCCCCAATTCCTTACAGGAATTAGCAGTAATCAACTGTGAAATGCAAGGCAACTTGAAATGAACGATGAGATCACAAAATATGAGAGAAAGTACTGTAGTTCACTTTCAATTTACAGATCACCAGCCAATATGAATGAACACAATCACAAATGAACAATATTATTTTAATACCCCTCTCCTAATGTAATGAAAGATTTCAGTGCAGCATAAGTTGGCCAAAAATTAGTTTCTGGAATTATAGATCCATAATTGGTCTACCAAGGCTAGTTAAACTTGATTTAGAGGTCAAATATAATTTAGAAAAACATTAAGAAGATCCTTAGTGTTTCAAAACACTGATACTTCAGAAAACTAGGTTCTGTAGTATAAAAATGTTGTCATTCTCAAACCAATGATAACCTACATTTAATCTCCTGAAAGTATATTAATTTTCAAATAAACTATTTAAAATCACATTTGCCAAAATAACACTTGACTAGTAGACGATACTGATATTACAAGGTTTTCAAGTGTAGGGAGCAAGTTACAATAGAGTTGATTTACTTACCCAACAATAATACCAACCAAATTCATTCATTAAAGTGTAGAAATAGTACCCCCACCATTTGTGTTGTTCAGTAGGTTCCTTCCAGAAATGTGTTAGATAGATCAGCCTCCCATAATTCAAACCCAAATATTAGCTAATAAAGTAAATTTCATCACATTAGAACATACATTTTAAAAAGTCACTAAGAGTTGCCTTATCATGTGTTGTTTTATGTTTTCCCTATCTGTCTAACATAGTAAGAAATATGACTTTAGGTCTTGCATATGGGTACTGATCAGAGATGCGACAAACATAAAATCTGTCTTCTATTTCTATCATATTCCTCTACACTAGTAAATATTAGTTTTCTTCTTTTTCCAAAACTTATAGGTAGTAGAAAATATTATCCTATTTAAAATAAAATAATCACACACCATTGTACAAAGCCATTTATAAAAACTAGTAGTTAGGAATACATTGTAAGTCATTTTTAAACTTTCTTGCTGACTAAAGATTAATCTTCCAAATGAATGAGAATAAAATCATGTCTAAGTGCTTCACATCTCCAGTCTTGCAAACTGTTATTGCACATGAATGAATTATGGAAATATAAGCTGACATCAGTTCAAGTATATGTGGGATTGAAACTCCATGGAATGTATATAAACCTTTCAAAGTACTAACAGGCAGTTTAACAGAAATAGAAACCAGAGAGGATCAATAGTATAGAAATAGAATGAATGACAAATAGAACAATGTGCAAGTACAGCTAGTATACTCAATGTAAAAATGTAATAAAGGAAGTGGTAAATCTGCAATAAATCTTGGAGAAAGGGTTGGATCAGCTTCATAGAAAGAGTGACTCTGATCCAGGAGCGTTAGACAATTAGATGGACATGTTTAATTGTAACACACTTGCACAACCTTTTGAAATTCAGTTAAAAAACACAACAACAAACAAAAACACACAAAAATTACAACTAAACAGCAATCTCTAGAGAGTATGAATATGACCTCTCAAAATTTTAAATAGTTAATGAAGGTCAGTCTTTGGAAAAGCAAACAAAGCTGTTCAAAGAGGGCAGTTTGGGGTAGGGGAGAATTTTAAACAGATTTAAATAGATTGTCTAAGGTTATAAATCACCTATATCTACTGCAAATATTTTCTTCTACGAATGCTCTTTGTCTGAACTGGATACTCGAGTCCTGAGGCACACTGGATAGCTTGTGAAGACAGAATGGAAGAAACAAGATCAAGAACCTATTACTCCACTGGAGAGAAAGCAGTCCTCTGTGTTTTCTCTCAATCTCTTCACTACTCTATTTTCATACTTTTAATAAAGTCAAGTGATTTTGAATTATATCTTTCCTTCTTCGTTCTCGCAAAATAATTTTTCAAAATAATTCATTAAATATTATTTGCCATTATTTTCTATCATGCTGTTTACTTGTCCAAACGAGTCCATTAAACTTCCCCTTTTCATTTGGTTGCCACGAAAACCCAACAACTATGTTAATGAAGACCAACACTAATGCAAATCTTTGTCTCCAAAAAAACCAGTCCAAGAACCTGTAATCACAAATATTTAGCTATAATTTCTTTCTTTTTTCTTTTACCTTGAAATCTTCTAGTGTCTAATGTGCCCACAAAAATAAGTACTCCACGCCTTTTTGGTTCAATCACTTCTAACCTCAAAGATATATTTTGCTAACAAGATGCTTAGAGGAAACTGAAAAAGAATCCATTTTTATCTTCTCTCTTATGACTTTTATCTTCTCTCTTAAGACTTTCCTTAGATACCATATCAGGAACAGTGAAATTATTCTTTGCAAAATTATTTCAATAGATTATTTTTCTCTTAGTCTTGCTTTTGCTCAACAAGATGTATGGAGAAGAATAGAGTTAAATCACCCATTCCTTGGATTATATTGTCTGTTACAAAGGACAATACTTCTATGTCCTACTTCTATGTCCCCTCTTAGCTCTTGCCTGATTTCCAATTAATCACAGCTTCTTGACTTCAAGTCTAGTGAAGGTGAAGGACTATACTCCATCCGCCACTGCTACATCTTCATGGTTTCTCTTTTAAAATTCTTTTATTTGGAGGTTGAATTTATTTTCATGTCTTCATTCAATTTGTTTTGCATTATACTGAGCCAAATAGGCTCTGTAAAATCACTTTAGCTAGCAAAAACATTATGACAATCTCTATCAAGAAGTTTTGGCCGCCTCCACTGATGAAGCCAGTATCCTTAGCTAGGGCTTCTAAGAACGCGTTTTCTTACCTTTTCCATTTGCTCAATTCTTTTCTGATCCCCAAACCTTTTGGCTTATGTAATAAGACAAGTCTTCACTATTTCATGTTAATAAGGATATTATATTTTTGAGTTACATAGAAATGTGAAATCATTGGTTTGAAGTACCCAATCAGAATTTTTCTGTGTTTCAGTGCTTTACTTGCAAAGACATTGTGGAACGTATTACAAACAGAAAAGTGGAAACACAATACGTTCTTTCATTTTGAAGGGCACTTTCTCCCTAAATATTTTGACCAAAATTATCTTTTTAAGAGAATCACTGTGTAGAAATTAAAAGTCAATTCACAAATTTTGATGTCTTATTTTAAAAAAAACTTTGAGTTTAAATTCCACTACAACCTTGTTTCTCACAGTCAGAGTATATTTCCTGGGTAAGGACAATTCTCATGTTAACCTACAGGATTTACAGCACGGTTTGTGAGGCTTGTTTGTTTAGTGTGAAAATGAGCCATCTTACCTCTGAGCTAAGTCTCCATGAATTTCTTTGCATGAAAGCCTATTTTCCCAGGCAATCTTAAATTTTAATAGGCTAAGTTAAAAAGTTTGAACAATTAAAATTTACCTGTCATAGTTTTAAAACTTGAAATTCCTTTAACAGAATCGCGAATTTACCAATCCTAATTCCACCTTTATCATCAAAAACAGTTAACCTGTTGTTTTCATGATATATTATCCATGAAACTATTATTTTCCAGTGGCTTTGTTATGCATATATATGAACATATAAGCTGATGCTGAGCAAAATGAAATCCAAGATATGGAAAGAGATATTTATTTGCAGTTGTTGTTCTTAATGTATTATGTGATTTCTATTTTCCTTGGGTTTTTCCCCTATGGGTTATCTCCTACTGTGTTTGATTTTGGTACCCTGTGTATTGTGTATACATTTACGTTAATTAGGGAAGGGAAGAGGAACAACAAATTGGCGAGACAAAGGACAAAGGGCAAACCAATGCAATAGCAATACTCACAAGACAATAAGTTGGAAATGTACATTACAACTTGTGAAGGGTTTTGGGGTGAAGGAAAACTGTAAGAAAAACGAGAGAGGGGATAACAAGTTTGAACAGTTATGTATTCACTGCCTTACAATTGCTAACCCACTGCACATCACTTTCACATTAAAATTAAATTTAAAAAATAAGCTGCATGAAATAAAATTTCACTGTATAGGTATAGTAAATATTATTATTCATGTAGTAACTCTAAAAAAAATCAGTACTATTTGGCCTCTAATTTGAAGTAATTACCCCTTCTTTATCAGAGGGCCCTCAACTTGAATGTTATATAACTTGACAATTTTTTCACAATATAATTGCCAATATTTTCAAAAAAGAATAAATTAGTATTTTCTCATACTAAAACAAAACCGTTTAATTCTATAGAAACCCATAACTTTTAAAAGTAAATAAGTTGTTAAGAGGACAGAATATGTGTGTTCCTCAAAATAATAACTACTAATAACTACTCACTTTCAAATTCTGAACATTCCATACCTGAGAGATTCAAAATAGTACCTGTTTGCATGTTATGTAATTCTGCAATAGATGCATTTTCCAAAGGGGTGTTACAGATTGAGAAGTGAACAGAAAAATAGCCACATTCTGGTATAGGATAAAACTATGAAGCATGTTATAATTAATTCTTCAAGAGTAAGCAATTTTTTTATCAGATTAAGCTATTATTTCTATGACCATCAATCCCAACATTTATGCCATAAAACCTTCCTAGCCCAACAGTTTCCAACTTGTAGGGTGCACCACAAAATTCCCTTAATTCATATCACATACAGCTTTTTTCTATTGGAAAAAAATATTACACCTATGCTAATGTGATGCCCTACGTGTTCTGGAAAGAACACCACAATAAACTGGGTTGCATCAGTTTTCCTCCACTGGTATTCTTGCAAATACTATTTATATTTACACTTTTTAACTATCATAGATTACAGTTCAAAGCCCACCCAGGCGGGAAGGTTCCCTAGATTCTTATCTCCAATAAACTTCTCAGCAAAAGCCAGACACAAGTGGTACTGAGCTTGAAGTAGTACCGCACAAGCCTTGAGCTTAACAGGCTCAAAGACAGTGTCTAGGTCCAGAGTTCCAGCCCTATGACAAAGCAATAAAACAAAAAGAAAAATAAAAACAAACTCCAAACCTAGTGTTTTTCTCATTGTATACAGAGGCATGTAATTAAGGAGATTGCTTCCTGTGTTACATACAGGTAGAAGAAAGAAGAAGTCACACAATTATTCTCTTCATAAAATGTCATACCAAAACCTCAAAAACTTGCTCTTTTTCTAATTTTATAAATTAATATCCATTTCTTGGCAACTCGGTCTACATTATTTACATTATCATTTTATACAGGAACTATTGGAATTATCTATTAAGTGAGTTCTAATTATAACACTTTTGAAACAATATGCTAGGCAAATAGAATGCAAGAAACATTTGTAAATTTGTCAATTAAACACGCTACTTAAAAAGAATTTTGTAGTATCCTATAGAATATGAAATTACAAACAAAACCAAAATATTTATTTGAAGTCTAAACTCTAATTTAGAAAGATCTATAAAGTCCTACATTGGATGAACTTTGCTGTTCCTCCAGGCTTAAGCTTTTGTAATACTTCATCCTTTCCTTGGAATCTAACAGAATGATAATTACTTACTTTTTCAAATTTTGGATGGGAATCACGAGCCATTTTGCATCTAGGAATGTTCTGTAATGAAGAGACCATTTAAAAGCACAACTGAGGATTATATATGAGTTGCATTTCAATAGGAAACGACATCTCAAAACATAATGACAAAATTAGCCCAAATTTCCAATTGTGTATTCCCTTCTTGTTTGGTTTCTTTTATTAAGACAAAATTATACTACCTGCTCCAGGGAAGGTATCACTATGTAATTCCAGTCTCTAATCTCCTCTCAGTCTGAGTGCTAGAATTGAAGGCTTGTATCATATTGTCCCACCATAGTTTCTTGGTTTGTTTGTTTATTTATTTATTTATTTATTTATTTATTTTTGGTTCCGGTCATGGGGCCTGAACTCTGGGCCTGGGTGCTGTCCCTCAACTCTTCAGCTCACGGCTAACTCTCTACCACTTGAACCACAGAGTCACTTCCGCCTTTTTTCTTTTTGCTTATGTAGTGCTGAGGAATGGAACCCAGGGCTTCATGTATGCAATGCAAGCACTCTACCACTGAGCCACCTTCCCAGGCCCTTCTTGCTTTATTTAATCTAGATATAGACTAGCAATTCTGAACTTCTCCAGTTATATTATCCACTAAACTTCTCAGACTTTTCATGTACTATTTTTGAAGATGTTCTAACATTTGACACAGGATATGAACATTTTCAAATGCACCTGTGGGGTCTCTGATTAATTTCTCCATGGATCTAATCCTTTTAATATTGATTACTTGACTCTCTTACTATCTCTAATCCCTATCTATGTAAATTTCTCAAATTTTTGTAGAAAGTTTGCTTGAGGATTTTCTAATTTTAAAAATTATCACTTGATTCTAGTCTTACTCAGGACATATTTTCTATTGTTTTCTAACTTTTCTACATATTCTGAGAGTTGCTTCATATGTGTATTTGTGTGTGCATATATAAGTGTCTCTGTATATATGTGTATGATTGTATGTATGTATGCAAAAGCGTCAAGATCTTATTCAGCAATCTTGCTCATGACTGGTATTCCAATACTTGAGCCATGCTTCCAATCAAGCTTTTGGCTGGTTAATTATAGTTTCTCAACGACTGTTCTGCCCAGGCTGGATGCAAACTGAAATGTCCTGTCTCCTTTACATTCTTAGGTTTTATTTATCCAGTAGAATCACCTTTTAAACTACAAACATTTTTGTGAGTGTAAAGTCTAAGCTGTAGCCCAGATTTTTAACTCAAGAATTCATATAAAGATAGATAAACATACACATTACATATGCTGAGTTTACACTGTTAGAAATGTGATCCTAACCTGGGTGGTGTTGAGATCTGAGGATTGGGGTTCAAAGCCAGCCCAGATAGGAAAGTCCAGAGAAACTTTTCTCCAATTTACTGTAGGAAAACTGGAAGCGGCACTGTGGCTCAAGTGCTAGAGCACTAGCCTTGAGCTGAATAGCAGAAGGATAGTGCCCAGGCCCCGAGTTCAAGTTCAAAGACCACCACCAACAAACAATATATAAGTAAAGGAAAGAAAAAATGTGATCTTATCTACCAGTTCATAGCTAGCATAATCCCTGCTCTCTCAAGATGGACTTATTCTTCCAATTAAGTCCATGCTCTTATATCTGACTTGCATTGAAAACAGAATTATTCTTCCATTCTACTTTCTACAAAGTTGTGTCATTAGCAAGCGTGATTTAGAAAGGGAGTGGCCTCATACTTCCTGTTCCACCTAAGAGTAATGCTTTCTCTTTATCATTCTCATAAATCTACATACTGGACTTGGCTTTATTGTTTCAACGTGGTCTTATTCGTAGAGTCTTCTATAGTGTATTGAACCCTTATACTTAAACACAGAATTTCTCTTTCTCTTATTATTGCTCTACTTAACATGAGTTAACAAATTCATGTACATTTGAGAAATAATGCGCAGCACATACACTCACAAAAAAAAAAATCGGAGAAACTTCTTCCCCTTTAAAATTCGCCTTAATTTACAGAGAATTTACAAAGTTTGAATTGAATATACTCATGGATAATGTATTTATAAGCAATATAAATTTCATATTTTCTCTTTACTAAGTTGTCTCTGAAACTCGTGTTACTTCAGGTACAAAGGTGTCCTTGTGTTATTTCGGTGAAGCCAGAAATCATTCACTATACCTCAAGCAGCACCATAGATTGTTCCTGGAAGTAACTGTTACTGGATGTGGAAACTGATCCCAGGAGAGAAATGGAACATAGTGGATTGACAAATTTCAAGTTAACTTGTGCTTTACTTTTTACTGTAAAAGAAGAGAATCCGAAGGCTTGAAGAAAACTCTGTCCTTGACTTTTTCTAGTGTGTTTTTACTCATATATAATTTTTCTGTAAACTTCTAGTTGAGAGAATTACAAAAAGAAATAATGCGCCATTTGATGGCCAGCATAGAACAAAAGGAAATTACGTTGTTTTAAATATGTTCTACTGCTGGGTCTGGGAAGGTGGCTCAGTGCTAGAGAACTTACCTTGCATGCCTGAGGCCCTAGGTTCGATTCCTCAGCACCACATAAGCAAAAATAAGCCAGAAGTGGTGCTGTGACTCAAGTGGTAGAGTGCTAGCCTTGAGTTGTGAGGTAAAGTGCCGAGGCCCAGAGTTCAGGCCCACGATTGGACCCCCCCCAAAAAAAAAACAATTCTACTGCAAAGAAACAAAGACCTGGATGTTTTAAAGTGTTTTCTTGATGGATATTTCACTCCTGACATAATTCTCTTATTGCAGGAGTCAGTCATCAATTGCTTTAATTTGGTCCTGAGTTCTCCAGAGCAATAAGGATTCCAAAAGAACATCCAGTACGGATGATCAGCAAAAGGAGCCACTTCTCAGACCAGTACTCCTTTAAGGAGGTTCCCAATAAAATATCAGTATTTTTGTTTGCTTTTTTGGTTTTTTTATGTTGGTTCTGGGGCTTGAACCCAGAGGCTGGACCCTGTCCCTGATCAGTTTTTGTTCCTGCCCACCAGCCCCCAAAGCTAGTATTCTACTGCTTGAACCAAAACTCCACTTCTCGATTTTTTGCTGTGTAATTACAGATAGGAGTTTGACAGACTCTCCTGCCTGGGTTGGCTTTGAACTAAGATAGTAAAAAAGCCAAGTGACATCAACTGTACAGTCTTCTCTTTTCAAAGGAGAAATATTAGGTGAAGTTTATTGTAAAGCTTATATTTGACAATGTTTTCTTTCCTTTTTTTTGAGCATACCGTACAGAGGAGTTACAATTACATGGGCGAGATAATGAGTACATTTCCTATCAATCATTGTTGCCTCCTCTTTCTTTCCCCTTCCTACCCCTTCCCGTATACCCTCCACCCCCATCTGATCCTCCCCCCCACCAAAGTTGTAAAGTTCGTTTTTCAACATAACGACTTGTACATCTCATTGTTGCAATGGGTCCACCTGTATCCCTACTTAAACGATTTGGTTTTAGAGAATATGTCCAGCAAAGAATCCATAAGATAACTCAGCAAAAGTAGGTGCACTGAATCATTTTGGAATTATTTTTTTGGGTTGGGAATATTATTTATCATGTACTTCCTTTTGGGGAAACTTAAAGTCATATTTCACCACTGTTGTTTTGTGGGGCTTGAACTCTGATCCTGGGTGAGTAGCTACAGCACCATCTCCTGGTTTCTGGTGGTTAATTGAAGGTTAGGGTCTCAGGGACTTTCCTGACAAGGGTGGCTTTGAACCACAATCCTCTGGTCACAACCTCCTTAGTAGCTATTATTACAAGTGTAGACCACTAGCACCTGGCTTATATTTGCATTTATGTGCACTTAATGATACTGTGTAGACAAAGAATCAAAATTTTAACCAAATAATTACATTGCAGCATTTCAGAAAAATTGAAGTAGCAATAAATATGTCCTCCTTTTCCATTTTGTTACATTAATGACTGATGAGCTTTGGGACCCTTACATTAGCATCCTCTGCCATCTGTATAAGTGTATTTAGTATCAGGAAATGTTCATAGAGAAATATAGAAAGAATGATTTTTTAGAAAACAAAGGAGATAAGGTATGAAAGAATAGCATAGAAGGAGATACATTTATCACACAGTGACTAAGAGCTAGCCTAAGAGATTTAGAATGCTAAAAGCAATGAGGAAAAGCCTAGTTGACAACACGTTCTACAATAACCAAAAATGGTTCTCTAGAACAGTTTCTGGTATACCTTAATTACTATCAAATTCCTTCTATCTGGAGTTATTCCTTATTTTCTTTCACAACTATTAATTAGCCTCTGCCTTTTTGGTTCCATAACTCACCAAAAAGATTTCAAAATCACACTTAGCCTACACTTCTCTTTGTGATTAGCAGTGACAACACAAATCTTGGAATCATTGAATTTCCAGAATTAAACTTTACCTGACATCTAAGCACATTCCTGGCATTAATCGCTGTGACTTAATGAACAAAACTTTTTTCAACACTGTACCCTAACATAAGTAAAGTACATTAAATTAGGAACTGTTGTCAGGTGTCAGTATGGAAGAAGCAATTATATATTCCAAGTATGGTTTCTTTATTTTGCATTTACTAAATAAATGTTTTCTTTTGTTGTTTTGTTTTTGTTCTTTTTGCCAGGCGAAGGGCTTAAACTCAGGGGTAGGGAATTTTCCTGAGATTTTTTTTGTACCTCAAGGCTAGCACTCTACCACTTGAGGCACAGCACCAATTCCATGGTTTTTTTTTAAATGTGTTCCTAAGGAATGAACCAGGGTTTCATGGCTGCTAGGCAATTACTGTACCATGAAACCAAATTCCCAGAGCCCTAAATAACTTTCTTAAGATGGCATTACATTTTCATTCCATAACTATATATCATTATGTTGGCCAGGTGCTATAAAATGATGTAGAAAGCAATACAATACAATAAGTCTAGTAAGGCTGATGGACAATGAATAACTGTCACTGTTTACCCAGGGATGAGAAGGGCTTATCTCATGAATCTGTTTCAACAAGCTAGCGAGACAGTTACTGACACACAGCCCACTTCCAGAATGAGAGGGCCACCTTGGGTTCCATCCACGGGGATGCTGGGCCCCCTCTTCCAGCACCCATTCAACCAGGTCCTGGGAAAGAGAGAGAAAAAAGTCATAATTACAATTAAGTCTCATGCCAGTAACTCAGAATTCTAAACCTAACTACACAGGAGGCTGAGATATGAGGATCATGGTTCATAACCAACCCAGGTAGAAGCGTCTGTGAGACTCGTATCTCCAAAGAACGACCAGAAAATCAGAAGTAGTGCTGTGGGCTCAAATGGTAGAGCACTAGCCGTTTGCTGAGGCTCTCGGGAACAGCGCCCAGGCCTAGAGTTCCAGCCCCACGACTGACAAGAAGTGAACTTCCTAACACAAGAAGTGGACTGAATAGCACCCATTGTCCTAGGGAGCATGGTAGCGAAGTCTAGCAGAGCTTTCTGTGAAGTTGAAGTCATAAGTAGGTCACCTTGCTTCTCTGTGCCTTGGTTTTGCCAGCTGCAAAACTCAACACAGTGAAGGATCCTCTTCCTCATGGGGATAGGGTAATATTGAAAGAGAGCCATGTTTTGTTTGATAATCCCACATCTATTGCACGATTAATAACAGATACCCTTTCCGGGTGTCTTCCTGTCATTTGCTCACAGAATTGCCGAGAACCTTTTCTTTAGGCCACTCTCTCTGTGCCTAGTCATTCTCCAGAGATCCCTCTGTATAAATCCGTTTTTCCTCGCAATTGTCCTGTGAGGAGAATGAGGTTCGATGGTTGCGACCCTACCCAGAGCTTCACCTGTGGTCAAGAATCATCTGCTGTGATTTTTCTGCTTGCTCAAACTGACTTAAGAAACCATTGAAGCCACAGGAAAATCAACAACCACAAGCAGACCAGAGACTCCAACAAGAGACAGGTTAAGGACACAGGGAGAGACAGGATCTTCCCACCCCCCCAAAAAAAAAATCAAAGAACTCTTTTTTTGTACCTTTTATAAAAAATTTTTTCTAAAAGTTTCTTTTAATTTTTAATTTTTCACTTTTAATTTTTTTGTTTTCTATTAACTTTTTTTTTCTTCCTGTTATAATTTTTTATTTTAGGTGTATACGTGTGTGAACTTTTTTAAAAAAAATTTGTTTAGCTCTACTGACCATTTGGTCCTTTTTACTTTCCTCATTCTTTTCACTTTTTCTTCTTTTTCATTCTTCTTTGCGTGACAATTGCTGTTCTGCTTATCTTCAGATACGCCAATAGTTGATTATTAGACCTTAGCCCCATTGTGTACACGCTTAATCCAGAAATTTATTACTCAATTTAAAACCTCTTAGATTCAAATTCATTAATAGCAGTACTACCTCTTTATACCTATATAATATTTTAAGCATTTTTATTTTTAAGTTTATCAGATCTCCTTTTTATCCCTTCCCTTCTCTTTTTCTATCTACGTTCTTCTCTGAATATTACATTGTCAATTTGCATAATTTTTAAGTGTTGCACTTCTTAATTTTTAATTTTTGTTTTTCTATTTTTTCTTGTCTTTTTTCTTTCTCTTCCTTCTTATTTTCTGTCTCTCTACTATCATTTTGTCCAACCTAATTCCCGCTTTGAGATTAGGATTGAGTTAAGTTAACTCTCCTACAGCCTTTCCACATCCCTCTATGCCTATTTTTACCCATATCACTCCTTAACTTAATAATTTCTGTTTGCCAAATTCTTCTTTGTGGTTCGTAGCCCATTAATACATAGTTGTTTGATGTTCAATATGTGTATCTGTTAAACTAGATTTTTGCAGATTTTTAACTTTGCAACTACAGATTTTGCTTGATGCTGGCCTTAAAATAGTGTGCTAGCACAAAACTGGCATTACTTTCATCTCAAATGGGCAGAGCAACTGGGAAAAACACAAGAAAAACAGCAAGTCTGGGTATCTCAACTCCCACTCATGATAATCAGGGGACAGAAAAGATAATGAGTAATCCAGAAGTGAGTTCCCAAAAAGCTCTGCAAACACTACTGGTAAACATGGTAAATGAAAATATTGAAAACCTGCAAAGGACTCTGAATGAGCATGATAGGGAGAGAGAGGAGGCAAAACAAAGGTTAATACAAGAATATCATGTGCATGAGGAAACAACTCAACGATTGATACAGGAATTGCATGAGCAGCTTGAGAACACTCAAAGAGAAATAGAGGAATGTCGTGAGAAGACTGAGATCAATCAATGAGAACTACAGGAACTGCATGAACATGAAGAAGCTAACCAAAGAGTAATACAGGAATTGAGAGAGATGGATTAGAATGCAGAAAGATCACTAAAGGCATTCATGGAATCCATAAACAGAGAACTGAAAGAAGTCAGGGAGACCACAAAGGGAATGCTGAATGGAACCAAACAGAAGGAATGGGAATAACCAATCAACTAAGTGATTTGAGAATAAACACTGAAACCTAAATTAAGGAATTAAAGAAGTTCATATAAGATATAAAACAATGCTCCAACAAAGAATTTGAAGCCATCAAGCCGACCAACCAGAAGAAAGAGAAATTTAAAAAAAAGTATAAAGTCTTGATAGTAGGTTACACAATGCAGAAGATCGAATTTCAGGGTTTGAAGACAGCCTAGATTTTATACAGAAAGAAAATACAACCATCCAAGACAAATCCAAGAAATATGATGGATCTATTCAATACTTGGAAGACATCATCAGAAGGCCTAATGTGAGGATAATGGCTGTAGAGGAGAACATAGAGACAGAAGTTAATGGTCTATGAAATTTGTTTAACAGGATCCTAGCAGAGAACTTCCCAAGCATGCAAAAAGATAGGCCTATTCAAATACAAGAAGCTATTTGAACTCCAAATAGACCAAACCAGAATAGAACATCCCACTGTCACATTTTAATCCACACAAGATCAATTCAGACCAAGGAAAAGATCCTTAAAGCTGTCAAGGAGAAAAGATCAATCACCTATGCAGTGAAAACAATTAGAATCACCTCAGATTTCTCAGCGGAGACGATCATAGCAAAAAGAGCCTAGAATGATGTATGACATGCCCTAAAGACAAACAACTATCAACCAAGAATTCTGTACCCAGGTAAACTCTCCATAACTGAAGGTCAAATAAAAACCTTCCATAGCAAAGAAAAATTGAAATAATATATCTCCACCAAACCAGCCCTACAAAACATTCTTAAAGACGTCCTACACATAGAAAACCAACAAGACCATAGTAAAGGCCAAGAAATTGCACCCAAACTGAGAATCCAATAACCTCAGGAAGAACCCAGTTGCCTCAGCCCCAAGAAGGTGGATAAAATGGCAGGAACTCCCAAATACCTCTCAGTCCTATCTCTCAACATTAACGGACTTAACTCTCCAATTAAGCGACATAGACTATCTAGTTGGATTAAAAAGCAAGATCTTTCTATCTGTTGCCTTCAGGAGTCACATTTTACCTATAGAAAACAAACACATTTTCAATGTGAAAGGCTAGAAAAAAATCTACGGAGCAAACTGCCCCTATAAACAGGCAGGAGTTGCAATCCTAATATCAGATAAAATAGACTTCAAATTAAAATTCGTGAGAAGAGAGAAAGAAGGTCGGTCCATACTAATTAAGGGATCTCTCCTTCAGGAGGATACTACAATTCTAAATATTGGCCAAATAACGGAGGACCAAAATTAATCCAAGAAACCTACTTTACCTCAAATCCCACAGAGATCCAAAGACATCAATTGTTGGGGAATTTAACACACCATTTTCCCCACTATATAGAGCAACTAGACAAAAAATCAACAGAGAAAGCACATATCTAACAACTCCATAGATCAACTAGATTTCACAGGCATCTACTGAATATTTCAGCGATTAGCATCAGAATACATGTTCTTGGCAGCAGCACATGGAATGTTTTCTGAAATAGAGCACGTTATAGGTCACGTTGCAAACCTGCCCAAATTCAGAAACATTGAAGTTATACCTTGCATTCTCTCAGACCACAAGGGAATAAAATTAGATCTCAATACCAAAAGCCACCAAAGAAAGTCCTGTAACTCATGGAGGAAATTCAACTGTTCATGATATTCAACAAAAATGAACACAGAAATTACCTGCTCCTCTGGGACACAGAAAAGCCAGTACTCAAGGGCAAGTTTATAGCTCTGAGCTCCTACATCAACAAATTGGAGAGATCTGAAACCAACCATTTGATAAGACATCTGAGCCTTCTTGAAAAAGAGCAGCAAAATAATCCCCAATCTAGTAGACAGACAGAAATAATTAAAATTAAATCAGAATTAAATGAATTAGAATCCAAAAAAATATAGAAAGAATCAAGAAAACAAAGAGTTGCTACTTTGAAAAAATTACCAAAATTGACAGATCCTTAGCAAATCTCATCAGAAAAAGAAGAGAACACACCCAAATAAATAAACTGAGAGATGAGAATGGAAACATCACCACGGAAACAACCAAGATTCAGAACATTATAAGGGAATACTTCTCAAAACTTTATGCTAATAAGTTTGAGAACTTGGCAGAAATGGACCTTTTCCTAGCAAATATTGACATGCCGAAACTAAACCAGGATGAGTTAAACCATCTTAACAGGCCCATATCAAGCATTGAATTAGAAACAGCAATAACACACCTCCCATCTAAGAAATGCGCAGGACCAGATGGATTTACAGCAGGATTCTATAAGCCCTTCAAACACACTTCACACCTATACTACTTCAACTCTTCAATGAAATTAAAAGAGAAAGTTCACTACTGAATTCATTCTATGAAGCCAAAATAACCCTCATCCCCATACCAGACAGGGACTCATCACAGAAAGAGAACTATAGACCCATTTCTTTGATGAACATTGATGCAAAACATCTCAACAAAATTTTGGCCAGTCGACATCAACAATTCATTCAAACAATTCATCATCTAACAGGATTAATTTCAGGGATGCAAAGCTGGTTCAATATACACAAATCAATTAATATAATTAATCACATCAACAGGAGCAATAAGAACCACATGGTTATCTCAATAGATGCCGAAAAGGCAAGTGACATGATCCAACGCCCCTTTATGATGAAGGTTCTGGAAAAATTAGGAATCCATGGAACTTTCTTCAATACAATAAAGGCTGTAAATGATAAACTTACAGCCAGCACTATACTCAATGGTGAAAAACTAAAGTCATTTCCTCTTAACTTAGGAATTAGACATGAATATCCAAGCTCTTTACTTGTCTTCAATCTAGTATTAGAATGCCTAGCTACAGGAATAAGACAAGATGTAAACCCAAACAGGATCCAAATAGGGAAAGAAGAAGTAAAACACTCCCTCTTTGCCGATGTCATGATCTTGTAGTTATAGAATCCACTCCCAAATTACTCAAGGTGATTCAAAACTTTGGCAAAGTAGCAGGGCATAAAATTAACACTCAAATATCAATGGCTTTTCTGTATACCAACAATGAGAAAAGTGAGGCTGAAATTAGGAAAGCAACTCCATTCATAATAACCCTACAAAAAATAAAATACATAGGAATTAACTTAACCAAAGAACTGAAGGACCTCTATGATGAAAACTTTAAAAATGTGAAAAATGAAATCAAAACAGATCTTAGAAAATGGCAAAAACTCCCATGTTCCTGGAATGGAAAAATCAACATCGTGAAAATGGCAATACTTCCCAAGTCTATCTATAATTTCAATGCGATACTTATCAATATTCCAACCTCATTCTTCAAGGAAATAGAAGAGGCTATCCAATAATTCATAGGGAACAATAAATACCCCAAATAGCAAAAACAATCCTCAACAGAAGGAACAGTGCTGGAGGTATATCAATACCAAATTTCAAACTCTACTACAAAGCAATAGTAATCAAAATGGCTTGGTACTGGCACAAGAACAGACCTCAGGACTAATGGAACAGAATTAAAACCCAGAAAAGAACCTACAGACCTATAGCCTTCTAATATATGATAAGGGAGCTAACAAAATACAATGGAAGAAAAAGAGCTTCTTCAGTAAATGGTGCTAGCAAAATTGGTTAACTACTTGTAGAAAACTAAAGCTAGATCCTTATATATCACACTGAACCTGAATCAACTCCGAATGGATCAAAGACCTCAATGACAAAGCAGACAATCTGAAAACATTACAGGATGGAATAGGAGAGAAATCCTAGGTCTCTTTGGCACAGGCTGAAATTTTCTTAATAGAGACACAGAAACACAACAAATCAAAGAAAGTTTGGACAAATGTCAGTGCATGAAATTGCAGAGCTTCTGTATGGCAAAGGACATAGCTAGCCAGATCAATAGAAAGCCCACGGATTGGGAGTAAATCTTAATTAGCCATACAAAAGACAAAGGTCTCATATCTACAATATAACTGGAACTCAAAAAAATTAAATCCCCCAACAAATATTCAAAGAAACAACTGCCCAATAAATAAGTGGGCTAAAAGCTTAAAGAGAAACTTCTCTAAAGAGGAAAGAAGGATGGCCTATAGACACATGAAAAAATGATCAACCTCTCTAGCCATAAATGAAATGCAAATCAAAACATTGCCATACCACCTCACCCAGTTAGAATGGCAAAAATTAAGAACTCTAATAACAGCAGATTCTGGAGGGGATGTGGACAGAAGGAAACCTTACTGCATTGTTAGTGGGAGTGTAAACTTGTTCAAAAACTTTGGTAAGTAGTATGGAGGTTTCTCAAAAGACTCCACATAGAACTCCCCTATGACCTAGCAATCCCACTTTTGGACATTTACTCTTATGTTCACAAACAAGACCACACTAAAGCTACCAGCACAACTATGTTTATTGTAGCCATATTTACCATAGCTAAGGTATGGAACCAACCCAGATGCCCCTCAGTAGATGAATGGATCAAGAAAATGTGGTATATATATACAATGGAATTCTATTCCTCCATCAGAAAGAATGACATTGCTCCATTTCTTAGGAAATGGAAAAACTTGGAAAAAATTATATTAAGTGAAGTAAGCCAGGCCCAAAGAAACATAGGTCCCATGGTTTACCTTATTTGCAATAGCTAGTGTATGTCTGACTCAAGCAGAAAAGGTCAGATAAGTTGGTGTTAGGGAAATAAACCCTAAGATATGTATTCAAAAATTTTTACTTTCATTCCATTTTTTCTAGTACATTTATAAGTTTATTTCTTTGTTGCTTTTTATGTCCCTTCCCCATGATATAATCCCTGCTTTCACTGTATTTTATGTTGTTATAATTTATGGACGGGAAGGGAAAGAAAATCATTTAAATAGGGATTACAGGTGGACCCATTGCAACAATGAGATGTACAAGTCGAAAATGAACTTTAAAACTTTGTCAGGGGAAGGTGGAGGGTCGGATAGGGGGATGGGGAGAGGATGGGATGGGAAGGGGAATCAAAGGAGGAGGCTACAATGCTTGCTAAAATATGTTCTCATTATCTTGCCCATGTAATTTTAACCCCTCTGTACAGTATTTTCACTATAAAAATATGAGGAAAAAAAGAATCAGCTGCTGTGGACTATATAGTTTGCGATAATCCTTCTAAATCGATGACTGCACATGTTGTTACATGTCTACCATCCCAACTCCAGAGGACCAGGTCTGGTGAAGCATATCTGTCACAGATAGGAAGACCTTGAATAGCCCAGGCAGAGCATATATTGAGGCTCTGTTTCAGAAATGCCCAAGACAAAAACGTGGCTCCTCAGAGCCAGGGAGAGGACAAAAGTAGGGAGTCATGGTGCCCCCAGAGGGGTGTCTGACCCGGGGTAGGGGTAGTTTGGGGGCAGTCACTCACCTGTGCTGCTGGGAGAACTTGCTTGAGGCTGCTCCAGGTGGGGCGAACAGGGATGGCAGTGGCATTGCAGACACATGGTCTCAGAGCAAAGAACCAGGGCCAGGGAGCAGGTTGGAGCTTTATGCCGCCTGGCAGGGTGCCATTGCCTGATGTTTGAAATTCTGCACCTTGAGAAGAAGGGAAGGAAGCCGGGGTGTGGGCAGGCATCTCAATTTCCTTCTATATTCCAAAGTTGCCTGGAGTCTCTTCCTCGCCACTCAGCCATCTCTACCTTCCTCAATTGCTGGTAGTGGTGTAAACTAACAGAGGGAATCCTGGTGCTACCAGGCAGCACGGAATGTGGGCGTGGCCACCATTCTTGTATCTCATTGGTCAGAAAGAACTATGAAACAATGGGGGTGTGGCCAGTATCCTGTGATGCAGGCAGCATGGGCAGAGTCAAGAAGATAGCAGCTCCCCCAGCCCTTTTCCTAGGGAACAATCATTTAGCTGGATGGTTTCACAGATTGTTGTGTATGTCTGTTTGTTCACAGTCCCAGACCTTGTACTCACGATATGAGCACAGTCTGTGAGCTGCTTTTGATCAAGGCTGGCCTTCCACACTAGAGCCACAGGGATTCTGGCTTTGTTGGCACTGAAGTTGGACTTTCTTGCCTAGGGTGACTTCGACTATGATCCTCCCATCACAGCCTTGTAAGTATCAAGGAGGACTGCTGAGAGCCACTGGTGCCTGCCTAATCATTGGTCTTGTTGATGTTCTTGGACAGAATGGTGAGTTCCCTATCCTCGGGTTCAAGTGGTGGGAACTGTAGCCCACAGTTGGAATCTTGGTCCTGCCACCTCCAAATGGAAGGAGATCCTAGAGAAACTTATTCCTGTCCATATGATTACCAATGGAATATGATGTATGTCATGATTGAAAGAGCAGTTCTTGAATGATTCTAGGATAAAATTATACACAATGATGTTATAGGACACTGATCGATGTTAATATTTTATGAGGCATTTAAACAATCACATTAATAAAATGGAGGTATAATGAAATACCTAAGAATTACTATGCTATTACATACTATAAAGGTGCCATTTTTCTGCCAAGACTGGGACTGGAACTGGTCTTGGTAACTCTGTTGCACAGTGTGGGAAGGGGAAACTGGCTTCCTAGAAGTCAAGAAATTCATTTTTTGTTTTATTCATGTATTGACCATTTATTTTGACTATTATGGCACATAAAACATTGATTACATAAGATAGAGGTCTAGATATGTATTCCACTTCATACCTGACATCCAGGACTTTCACAGAAAAGGAAAACATGTGTCACCATCAACTTCTTACTCCACTATTCATTTTTGCGGAGTGATGGTGTCTGAACTCATGGCTTACATGCCTACAAGGCCCAATTCATGAATGGGTGAGTGTCAGCACACCATTCTGGGGCAAATTGAGCTGATAGGCTGTTCCCAGGACCTGAGCTCAAGCCCCAGGCGTTAACAAAATAAGAACAGATTGACATGCAGATGGAAGTATGCTAATAAATATGTTTTTACAGAGTATCAGATATGTCTATACATTATTTAGTTATATGGACTACATTCTTACCAATTCCTGGGTATTAATCTTGCGTCCATGTAATTAATGTTATTGTTTTCATCCTTATACTATGAATGAAATCAATCAGTCCTGAAATTATTGTGTTCCTGTAGGTAATACTATTCTTTTTATGCTTCATAAATATTAAATAAAATCAATTAGCTTCCTGAAAGGTTGCTGTCTAATTTTATAGGAGCATCATTCATGATCAACTCATTGAACCTTGACATTGATAATATTCCATTGTTCTTCCTATGGATGGGAACCATTTTCTTAGTAACTCCTGCCATTGGTTGGTGTTAGGAGGGGGATTCGAAATCAGGGCCTATGTTGCCATGTGGGCCTATGGCTTCCCAGATAGTCTGCCAGCCTTCAGCATTAGAAGGTGAAGTACCCTTTGCAACAGTGTCATTCAGACCCATGAGGGTCACCATGCAAAGGGAGAAAACATAAAAAGGACACATTTTTTCTGTGAATTGCTTTCCCTGAAAGACCTGGGGGTCTAGGATCCCAGAAGCAGCTGTAGATCTAGTGGCTGCACCCCGGCCTAGGGTGATCGAAGCTGAGGCAGAGTTGCCACAACCTAACTTCAAGCCCTGAGCTGAGACAAATAAAATAAAAAATTTAGCTCCCTGGCTTGCAATTCACACAGTTTATTTTTACAGGCTTTGGATTTAAACTCATGATCTGGGTGAATCTAGAGCAATGTGGATGAAGGGGAAGATCACTGTACTTGAAGATAAGAAAGTCAGGCCTGTTCACCAGTTCCGAATTCAAGCCCCAGCCCTGGAAACATACTATTTATATATATTGTAAAGATAGGATTTATACATACCTATACATGTTCAGTCCATACATATTTGGTATGGTTGTTCCTTGAAATTTTTCTTTTATTCATTTATTTACCATTGATTGTACTATGATGAAACTCATTCCGTTTATTACATTGATGATATCCTATCACAGAACATCTAGATTTGTAGAAATGTTCTCCACCATGCCAGGATTCTCAGGATAACCCAGGATATACAGAGAAAAGGAAAACAAGTTTCACACTTGGCTTCTTACTCTACTTCCCACTTGTTGGTAGTGCTGGTATCTGAACTCAAGGCCTACTAGGACCAATTGTCCAATAAGTCAAGGTGAACATGCCAAACTGTGAACTAAGGAGCTAGGCCATTCCCAGGAACTGACATTGATCCCCAAGGTGGTCCACTATAGTCATAAATTCATAATTTAAACACACAATCTATATTGACATTCATAGGTCAACAGCATCTTGTGTTTTGTGAACTTCTCCTTATTTTGTCTCTATTTCATGCAGGTATTGTGTATTTTGCTAAATATGGTGACAGGTATAACTTTGCTGACATGGATGACAACCTTTTCCTGTGGTTATAGGGTTGCCTATGAATTCCCCTTCTTGGTTGAGACTCAGGACTTTCACAGGAGAGGAAAACGTGTGCAACAGCTGGCTTCTGACATCAGGATGAATTTTTTGTCAGTCCTGGGATTTGAACTCAGGTCTGGGTAGCTCTGTTGCACTGGGAGGGAAGGGGAAGCTCACCATCCTTGAAGTCTAGAAATTCAGGCCTGGTCTAGGGCCTGATTTGAAGCCCCAGCACTAGACAAAACCGCAAGCCCACCTTTTTTAAACCTAGGATCTCTCTTTACCTACAGGAGTGGTATGCATCTTGCATTCAGTGTAGTTATTCTTTTATTTTGTGTCTTATTCATTGATGTATTGTGCATGTTATTAAATATGGTGACAGATATAACTGTGCTGACATGGATGACAACCTATTCCCATGGCTATAGATTTGTTTATATAGCATTCTCCATCCTTGATGAGACCCAGGATATTCACAGAAGAGGAAAACATATGCAACCTTGGTTTTTCTCACATCAGAATGAATCTTTTGGCAGTGCTGGAATTTGAACTCAAGGCCTATCAGGCCCAATTGGTGAATGGGTCATGTTACGAACAGCAACCTGTGAGCCTTTCAGGAGCTAGGCCATTCCTGGGACCTGACATTGAGCCCTGGTGGGAGGGCAATATAGTCATAAATTCATAATTAAACAAAGGATCTATATTTCCAAACATGGGTCGGCTGCATCTTGCGTTTGGTGTAGTCATCCTGGCTGAGACCAAGAATTTGCATAGCAAAGGAAGACAGGTGCCACAACTGGCTTCTCACATCAGGGTGAATTTTTGGCAGAGCTGGTATTGAAACTCGGGGCCTAGGAGGCCCAACTGCCCAATCGGTCCACATGACCACACCAGACTGTGAACCACTAAGGAGATGGGCTCTTCCCAGGAACAGAGATAAAGCCACAGGGAGGCCAAAATAGTCCTCAATGCATCATTGAAACATGGGGTGTATATTCACATCCGTGTGTGGACTGCATCGTGCATTGAGTGTACTTATTGTGTTTATTGTGTATGCTATTCATGGATGTATTGTGTATTTTCTTATGTATATGATGACAGGTATAATTGGACTGACATGGATAACAACTTATTCCCATGACCACAGGGTGGCCCATGCATTCTGCATCCTAGCTGAGACCCAAGACTTGCACAGGAAAGGAAAATAGATGCATCAATTGACTTCTGACACAAAGATGAATCTTTTGGCAGGGCTGGGATTTGAACTCAGGACCTAGCAGGCACAATTGGTGAATGGGTCCACATGAGCACACCAGCCTGTGAGCGACAAAGGAGCTAGGCATTCCCAGTAGCTGAGTTTGAGCCCCCCTTGGGGGAGAGTGGTGAGTACAATAGTCATCCATTCATAAGCTGAAGGTAGAATGCAAATAAGTACATATTTGTATAGAGTAGGATTGTGGTGACCTGTGATGGAATCCAATCTGTGAGTACCTATATTTGGATCTTTTCTGATGCATCCATTTCATGTATATGATGATTATTGTCATGCTTCATCAACTCTTATTTACAAATAATCTATACCCCATGAGTCTTATGTATCATTTCCTACTCACATCATGCATGAACTACTCATTCAAGGATGAGATCTTTCACATGCATTGGCCCTTCCTAGGTCCAGAAACGAGTATCTCAGGATCTCCCACCATTCCTTCCTCCTAGGGGGACTGAATTCAAGCCTTAGTCCTGAAAAAGATACTTCTTATATACATTTTAATGATAGGATTTATACTTACAATCAGATGTTCAGTCCATATTGTGTTTGGTGCATTTCTAAGTTTTATTTCTCATTTTATTCATTTATTTACGATTTATTTTATTGACTCTGATGACACCTCTACCATTTATTACATTGTTTACATCCTATCACATAGAATCTAGATTTTAGATGTGTTCTTCATCATGCCTGGCAATGTGAGGATCTGAACTCAGTGCCTAGCAGGCCCAATTCATGAATGGGTGAGTTTGAGCATGGGATCCTCTAGCCAATGAAGCTGTCAAGTGGTTCCCAGGCACTGAAATCGACCCCCATGTTTGGCCAAAACAGCGATACATGGATAGACAGACAATGGTATACAAATAAATATATATTGTTAAAGAGTGCCAGAGCCGTCTATCTATGATTGCATGACACCTACTACATTCCTACCAACTCTTAGGTATTTATAATACCACCATTGAATGAATATTATTCTTTTCATGCTTAATAAACTATACGTTAATCAGCATTCTAGGACTATTGCATCCAATTTTTAGACTAGACAGATGCATGAACTGCTCATTTAATTGGTATTCCCTTGCATAGGAATGAGTCTCTTGTGATCTGCTGCCATTGATGTCAGGACTGGGATTTGAACCCAGGGCTTATGTTGACAGGTTGGCCTATAGCTTCACTGATAGCTCACCAGAATCAGCAATGGTAGGTCAGGTCCACTTTGTAGCCATGTCATTCAGACCCAGGATGGTCACCATGCCCAAAAAAATCGTAAAATGCCAGCCCTCTGCAGCTCACCACTTTTTGTGCTTTCCAGCTTTTTTTTTCTTCCTGCAAGCCCTCTGGCCTAGGATCTCAGGATCGGCTATGGGTCTGGAGACTGCATCCCAGCCTAGGGAGGTTCCAGCTGAGGAAGTGTTTCCACGACCTGAGTTCAAGTCCCATGGATGGCTAAAAAATAAATAAATAAATAAAAATATTAATTATCTAGCTAAATAAAAAAAATTAAGCTCCCTGGTTTGGAATTTCTGCCAGTTTTCTTTCCTAGCCTGGAATTTGAACTCAAGGTGTTGGTAAATTTGTAGCAATGTGATGGAAGAGTTTCCACTACTTGAGTTCAAACCCCGTGCCAACCACAAAAGAAAAACTAAGTCACTGAAGTCGGCAGGGTGAAGTAGTTGTGGAGATGGGAGGGAAGAGATGGTAGGGAGAAAACAAAGAAGGAGTCAACAATGCTCAATAGGAAATGTACTCATTACCTTGCTCCTGTATCTGTAACCCCTCTGTAAAACACTTTTGCAATAAAAAAGTACAAAAAAAGAGAAACAATGTCATTCTCAGAGAAGCACTTTTGAGGTACGGAAATGATGTCTGAATAGCTGTACAAATTCCACACTGCTTTTTTTTTAATGTTCAGTATGGCACTGAGTAAACATAACTGCTTCCATTAAAAAAAAGAAGTCACTGTCTTGTACCTGGGGCCCGTATTTCTGCCACTGCTAGGATTTGAGATCACTGTCCAGGTAACTCTTTTATACCATGGGTGAAGGCGAAGCTCACTGTCCTTGAGGAAAAGAAATTGAGGCTAGAGTTCCCAGGGCCTGAATGAAGGCTATGCAATGGAAAAAATGTTTCTATACATGTTTAATATATGATATACACTTACATATGCATGTTAATTTCATATTATGATTTTTATTATTGATTTTGTATTTTGTTTTTCTTTTATTCATTTATTGATTGATTTTTGTATTTAGTATTATTATCACATAATATTTATTACAATTTGCACATCTATAATAAAATTCTATACAATAATTTAGGATATCGACTCATTTTTATTAATATTTTATTAAGTGTTGAAACATAATACATAATTAAATGGAAGCATTTGTCACAGTCTTCACATGTTTAGAGTCTCTCCCAAGTAGGAGCTTTATACAATCTTTGGACATCTTCCTATTGGGATTTTTTAAAATGATTTATAGTCATAAACCTTTTCCTGAGGATAGGCAAGTGAGGGATAAAATTGTAAGAGTGGGGCTAGAAATGTGGCTTAGTGGTAAAGAGCTCGCTTTGCATGCATGAATGCCAGGGTTTAATCCTCAGTGCCACATACTCAGAAAAAGCCAGAAGCTGTGGTGTGGCCCAAGTGGCTAATCTTGAGAAAAAGGAGCTCAGAGACAGTACCCAGGCACTAAAATCAATCCCAAGGACTGCCAAAAACAATAGACGAAATGTCAGTGGCTCACACATGGAACTCTAGCTTCTCAGGAGGCTGAGACTTGAAAACCACAGTTCAAAGACAGCCTAATAAAGGAAAGCCTGTTAGATGCTTATCTCCAGTGAACCTCGAAAAGACCCCATGTGGCACTGTGGCTAAAGTGGTTGAGTGTTCCCTTTGACCTGAGGGTCTAAAGCACAGTGCCCAGCCTTGAGTTCAAGACAAACAATTGGGAAAAAAAGTGAGGGTTAATCAAGGTACTTTTCCTATTTGCTAATTATGAGAACATCCTTTGGAAAATGAACACTGATGTATACCAGAATTGGAGTCAGAGCTTAAGGTCCAAGTGTGACACATCCATATGCCCAGCCTCTCAGACTCTATCATTGTAATCTTATGTCCTACAGGGTTCTTAAATGTCCAATGTTGAAAGGATTAATATGCTCCCCAAGCCCTTTGTGATAAGCAGTTGACTTGTATTGTCAAGGTCATCATAGTTCTGAACCTAGCAGAACATCAGTAGTTCAGGCCCGTCATCCTAGCTCAGGAGGCTGAGGTCTGAGGATCACAGGGGGAAGCCAACCAGGGCAGAAAAGTCTATGACACTCTGACTTCCACTTCTGAAAGGTCAGATGTTCAAGAGCTTCCTGTGTTTGCCTTGGGGTTGAGAAGTACTTGCACTCTAAATGTTCTTAGAGTTCTTGAGCTATAGAAGCAAGAAAGAAACATTATTGACCCATACTTCAGGTTTGTTCAGCCCTATACTACATGATTGTTAGTTTCTTTCTTTTTTTTTATTATTGTAGGAGATGATGTCTGGGCCTAGGAGATGTTCTTGAGCTCTTCAGCTCAAGTCTTGTGCTCTACCAATTGAGCCAAAAGCCACTTCAGCTTTTCTGGTTTTCCATTGGAGCTAAGTGTCTCAAGGACTTTCCTGTCCAGGCTGGCTTTGAACTATGATCCTCAGATCTCATCCTCCTGAGTAGCTAGGATGACAGGCATGAGTGACAAGCACCTAGCTTCCACTTCAGGTTTCTTAGTAGTGAATTGGATATAATAGGCTAATGGGAACTTTTGTGTCTGGGATAATTTGGAACCCAGATCCTCAGATCTCAGCTTCCTGAGAAGGCAAGATGAGAGACCTCAGCTATAGACCCCTAGGTTGTGGCCTTTGCTGCAAGGGGTCCATGGCTCCACAGAGTAGAGTGGTAGTCATGAGCCCAAGAGGTAAGGGTGAGAGCTTAGGCCCCTAGTTCAAGGTTCATGACTGATAAAAAAACAAAACAAACAATTGTCTGTAGTAGACAACTCACTAGTCTTCAGTAATACATAATTTTGTCCCTCCCATGGAGACATATCTGAGCCTCAATATTCTTGTCTGCATAATCATCTCAGTGGGGAGATCTTACAAGGACCAATGAAAGAATGCACCTGGTGAAGGACACAGCACATGGCACTCTTTGCATGATTCAGCACACAGCATCCTGTGAAAGACTCAGAACCCAGCACCAATGCAGAATTCAGCACACTGCACCTTGTGAAGGACTCGGCACATAGCACCATGTGTAGGACTCAGCAGAGAGTACCCTATGGAGGACTCATCACATAGCTCTGTTCCACAAGATGTTATTAGACTTAGGGTGCTCTAATCAATATCACCATTCTTTGAGGAACATTTCACAAACCACAAAAGTTCACACCTAAGTGTTTAGTGGGATGTTTTATTTGGGGGAGGGGGCGTTAGTCATGGAGCTTGAGCTTAAAGCTTGGGGATATTATTGTTCTAATAACATTTGCCCAAGGCTAGAACTCTACCACTTTGAGCCATATTTCAAAGAGTCTAGCAGACTTCCCTCCAGGTTTGAAAACCCCAGACCGGCCAGGATATCGGGGGTATGCCAGGGTAAGCCAGGATGATGGGGGTACCCATGGAGCTGGGTTGCAGCAGTTTATATCTGGCTAAGTCAAGTTAGGTAGCAGCTGTCAGCACCAGACTCCTAGCTTGCTCTGTCATGTGCTATTTGAAGTACTGTCCTTATATAGTTGCAGTTAGAACATAGTACCTCTTTTTGCCGGCAGTCCAGGGGCTTGAGTAAGGGCTTTCACACTGTCCCTAAGCATTTGTGCTCAAGGGTAGAATTCAATTAATTGAAAAACAGCAGAACTTCTGGGTTTTCTGTTTATGTGGCACTGAAGAATCGAACCCATTGCTTCATGCTCACAAGGTGAGCAATTAACCACCGAGCCCCAGGAGTGAAGGAGGTATAAATAGATAGAGATTGGTATATATAAGCATTATATACAGAGAAAGATGTCTGTATATTATTATTTTATAGAAATTGCTACAATTATTACTTATTAAATTATGTCTCCATTTAATGATATGTCCCAGTTAACAATTAGTAAAGCATGAATTAAATTACTCAATATCCTATTATGGTTTATCACATATGTACATACATCCATACACATAATTTCATATTTTATAGAATGACACAGATGTCTATACATTATTAAATTATGCATCATGTGTTACTACCAATTATTAGGTATTTATGTTTCCATGCAATTTTTATTCTGGTAATATTTAATAAAATATTAAATTTAATCCACATCCTATAGTTTTTGTGTCTAATTTTATCCTAGAATGATTCACTATTACTTCAATCTGTTTTTCATTTATTGTAGTGACAACTCTTCCACCCATGACATTTTTTACATTTATGACATCCTATTACATAACACATAGAGTTGCATCTCAATTATACATCCTACCTGTCACCGAGCACTTTCAAAGAAAGTACATTTTTTGGCAGTGGTGGGATCTAACTCAGGGCCTCGAAGGCTCAATTCATGACTGTCAGCACAGCAGCCTCTAGACAATTCAGCTGCCAGGCACTTCCCAGGACCTGAAATCGAACTCCGAATGTTGTCCCCATATTGTGCTTAGTGTACTTATTCATTTTATTTTTTGTTTTATTCATTTATTTACCATTTATTTTATTGACTGTTATTACACATGAAATATTTATTACATTTATTACATAGGATATAGTTTTGCCTATGTATGAAACTTCACACCTGATTCCCAGGACTTTCACAGAAAAGGAAAACATGTGTTGCCATGGGCTTCTTACTGCACGGTTCAATTTTTGTGAGTGCTGGCATCTGAACTCACAGCCTACAAGGCCCAATTCATGAATGGATGAGTGTCAGCATGCCAGCCTGAGGCATATTGTGCTGACAAGCATTTCCAGAACTTGAGATCCAGCTCTAGGAGTTGACAAAATTAGAACAGATTGACATGCAGATGGTAGTACAAAAATAATTATTGATTTTTATAGAGTGCAAGAGATTTCTATACATTATTCAGTTATATAGGCTACATTCCTATCAATTCTTGGATATTTAGTATACCTCCATGTAATTAATAGTATTGTTTTCATCCTTAATTATTGATTAAATCAACCACTGTCCTGAAACTATTTTGTCCATGTAATTAATAGTATTCTTTGAATGTGTCAAAAATATTCATTAAAATCCATTAGCCTCCTAAAATCACTCTATTTATATAGTAGTATACAGAAACAACTACTTCAACCTTGCCATTCATAATCTTCCATTGGTATTCCTATGAATAGGAACGAGACACTTAGGATCTCCCTCCATTGGTAGGGGTCAGGACCCGGCTTCAAACACAGGGCCTATATTGCTATGTTGGCCTATGGCTTCCCTGGTAGTCCGCCAGCCTTCAGTAATGCCAACTTACCAACATTCTTCAACCGGGTCATTCAGACGCAGGATGGTCACTTAGCAAAGAAAACAAATGTAAAACTGGTAGCCATCTGCAAGTTGCCAGTTTTTTTTTTTTTTTCCTGTGTCGCATTAATTATTTTTTTTTTCTTGTCAGCCTTTGGGTCCCAGGAACCCAGGTTTGGCTGTGGTTCCAGTGGCTGCACCCCAGCCTAGAGTGATCAAAGCTGAGGCAGAATTGCCATGAGCTGAGTTCAAGCCCTGTGCTTGACAAAAGAAAAATACCTACCTACCTACCTACCTACCTACATTAAAAATATTTTAAAAATTATGAGGCTCCTTGGCTTGGAATTCATGCTGTTTTTTCTGCCAGGCCTGGGATTTGAACTCAGGGTTTGGGTAAATCTGCAGCACTATTGGGGATGGGGAAGATCACCATTCTGGAAGACAAGAAAATCAGGCGTGTTTCTAGGGCCTGAATTCAAGTCCTAGCACTCGAAAAAATAATATTCGTATATATTTTAAGTACATGAATTTTATTGACCTACACATTTTTATGGCATATTGCAGTTAGTGTATTCATTTTATTTTGTGTTTTGTTTCTTATATATTTTAGTGAATATGATTACACATATAATATTTTTTGCATCCTATTACATAAGACACAGATTTGCCTATGCATTCTACATCATTCCTGAGTCCCAGGAATTTCACCATTAAAGAAACCAAGTGGGACAATTGGCTTTCTACCAGAATTAAGTTTTTGGAAGTTCCGTGAATTGAACTCAGGGCCTAGCAGGCCCACTTCATGAGTGGGTAAATGTTAGCACACCAGTTTGATGCAAGAGAAGTTGGCGGGCAAATTTGACGACCTGAGATCAAGCCCTAGGAATGGCCAATATATAAACAGATAGAGGATTAGACTGCAGTGTGTGTGTGTGTGTGTGTGTGTGTGTGTGTGTGTGTGTGTGTGTGTGTGTGTGTGTGTGTGTTGTGAGCTGCTTTTAATCAGGGCTATCCCTCTACCACTGGAGCTACACAGCTCTAATTCTGGCTTTGTTGGCACAGAAGTTGGGTAGGGATCTCAAGGACTTTCCTGCCTAGTGTGAATTTGACTATGATCCTCGTATCACAGCCTCCTATCACATCAATAAGGACTGCTGAGAGCCACTGGTGCCTGCCTAATCATTGGTCTTGCAATTCTTGGACAGACCAGTGAGTTCCCTATCCTCGAGTTAAAATGGTGGGAGCTGGAGCCCACAGTTCGAATCCTGGTCCTGCCACCTCCAAATGGAAAGATATCCTTAGAAACTCATTCCTATCTATATGAAAACCAATGGACATGATGTATGTTATGATTGAATGGGCAGCACTTAAATAATTCTACAATAAAATTATACACAATTATATTATAGGACACTGATCGATTTTAATCAATACTTTATGAAGCATTTAAACAATCACGTTCATTAAATGGAGGCATAATGAAATACCTAAGAATTAGGCATCACATAGTATAAAGGTGTCATTATTTTCTGCTAGGACTGGGATTTGAACTCATGGTCTTGGTAACTCTGTTGCACTGTTTTGAAAGGCGAAGCTAGCCTTCTTGAAGCCAAGAAATTTATGTCTGTTCCTTACGTCTGAAATTGATCCCCGGTACTATAATACATCCTATTTGTGTACATTTTAAATATATGATTTATATTTACATACATAGGTTGACTCCATATTGCATTCAGTGTAGTTATTAATTTTATTTTTCTTTTATTCATGTGTTTGTGGGGCACATGGGCAGCAATGATGGTGCTGAGAGGATGTTGAGTGGGCACAGTCCAATTGTTTACTTTAAAACCTGATTGGATATAGCTTAGGTGCATGATAGGGTGTGACCTTTACAGTGATTGGTTGGTTCCTTTCCCTCCCCTTCCATGCCTCACAATTTTTCCCTTTAAATGGTGCTTGCTGTGTAAACGAGTTCTTCCTTGACTTGACTCCCCACTGTGTCTGAATGTCTCCCGGGCTAGTGAGTGGCGCAGTTACTTTTCCTTGGGCCCCATCAATCTTTTGAGGGCAAAAAAAGACCCAACATGTATTATACTGTTTATTTTATTGACTAATATGGCACATAGAAAATTGGTTACATTGATTAAATAGGATATATATGTGCATATATATTCCACTTATACCTGACACCCTGGAATTTCCCAGAAAAGGAAATCATGTGTCACCATCAGTTTCTTACTCCATGATTCATTCTTTGGGCATGATGGCATCTGAACTCAAGGCCTACAGGGCCAAATTCATGAATGTGTGTGTGTCAGCATGCCATCCTGGAACAAATTGAGCTGATAGGCAGTTCCCAGGATCTGAGATCGAGCACTAGTAGTTGACAAAATAAGAACAGATTGACACACAGGTTGTAGTACACTAATAAATACATAAATCTTTACAGAGTGTCAGAGATATATATCCATTGTTCACTTATATATACTACATTCTTACCAATTCTTGGGTACTTATTATGCCTCCATGTAATTAATATTATTTTTTTATTTGTTTTATTTTTTATTGTGAAAATAATGTACAGAGGGTTACAATTACATGGGCAATATTTTGAGTATATTTTTATCAACCATTGTAGCCTCCTCCTTTGTTTGCACTTCCCATCCCTTCCCATCCTCCCCTCTGCCCCCCCACCCAATCCTCCCTGCTCCCTCACCCACCCCCCCTCACCAAAGTTGTAAAGTTCGTTTTCAACATGACGACTTGTACATCTCTTTGTTGCAATGGGTCCACCTGTATTCCTATTTAAACGATTTGTTTTCTCATTCCCCTCCACAAATTATACTGACATCAAGTACAGTGAAAGCAGGTGTTATACTGTGGGGGAGGGACATACAAAGCAACAAAGAAAAAATCTTATCAATGTGTTAGAAACAATCGCATGAAAGAAAAAAAACATTTGAGTACATATCTTAGGGTTCATTTCCCTAATATCACCTTATCTGACCTTTTCTGCTTTACTCAGACATATATTAGTTATTGCAAATAAGGGAAACCATGGGATAGGGCACTAGCCTTGAGCTGAAGAGCACCCGGCCCAGAGTTAAGGCCCCAGGATCCACAAAAATAAATAAATGTTATTATTTTTATCTTTAATAACGTATTAAGTAAATCAGTGTCCTGAAATTATTGTGTCCCTGTGAGAAATAATATTCTTTTAATGTTTCATAAGATATTAAATAAAATCAATCAGCCGACTGAAATCATGAAGTCTAATTGTGTACAAGTATCATTCATGAGCATGTCATTCAACTGTGACAGTGATAATATTCCATCATTATTCCTGTGGATGGGAATGAATTTCTTAGGATCTCGCACCATCTGGAAGTGGCATGACTGTATTTGAACTGTAGGCCTATGTTGCTGTGCCAGACTATGGCTTCTCCAATAGCCCTCAATTAAAAAAAATATTTAGCTCCCTGGTTTGCATTTCATGACATTATTTTCTGCCAGGCCTGGGATTTGAACTCAAGGTCTGGCTAAATATGCAGCACCGTGACGGAAGGGAATCTGAACATGCTTGAAGACAAAAATCAGGCCTGTTCCCTAAGTCTGAATTCAAGCCTCAGGGCTGGAAAACATACTCCTTATATCCATTTTAAAGATAGGATTTATACTTCCATACAGCTAGTCAGACCATATTGTTTTGGGTGTGGTTATTCATATTATTTCTTGTTTTATTCATTTATTTACCATTTATTTCATTGACTCTGATGACCCTTCTACCATTTATTACATTGTTTACATCCTATCACAGCATCCAGATTTGTAAATATGTTCTCCATCATGCCTGACACCCAAGGCTCTCACAGAAAAGAAAAACATTTGTCACACTTGGCTTCTTACTCCAACATCAAATTTTGGCAGTGCTGGGACGTGAACTCAGGGTTTAGCAAGCCCAATTCATGAATGGATGAGTGTGAGCATGGCAGCCTCTAGCCAATGAAGCTGTCAGGTGGTTCCCAGGTGCTGAGATCCAGCTCCAAGTTTGGCCAAAACAGTGATACATGGATAGGCAGAGGGTGGTATACAAATAAACATATATTAGTCAAGAGTGCCAGAGCCATCTATCTATGATTGAATGACAGCTAAGACATTCCTACCAACTCTTAGGCATTTAATATACCACCATCGAAGGAATATTATTCTTTTCATGCATAATAACTTATTAATTAAGATCAATCAGCCTCCTAGGATTATTGCATCCAATTTTAGACTAGACTGAAACATGAACTACTCTTTCAATTGGTATTTTTATGCATAGGAATGAGTCTCTTGTGATCTCCTGCCATCATAGGTGTCAGTACTGGGATTTGAACTCAGGGCCTATGTTCACAGGTTGGCCTATGGATTCACTGATAGCATGCCAGCCTTCAGATATGGCAGGTTAGGTCCACTTTGCAGCCATGTTATTCAGACCCTGGATGGCCACTGTGCAAAGAAAAAAGTGGAAAACCCTCAGCCCTCTGCAGCTTGCCACTTTTTGTGCTATGCTACGTTTTTTTTTTCTTCCTGAAACCCCTCTGGGCTGAGGATCCCTAGATTGGCTATGGGTCCGAGGATGCCCCACTCTAGGGTAATTGAAGCTGAGGCAGAGTTGCCATGACCTGAGTTCAAACCCCATGTTGGCAAATTACAGAATAAATAAAAATATTAATTAATTATTTAACTAAATTAAAAAGAAATATAGCTCCCTTTTTTTGAATTTCTACCAGTTTTCTTTCCTAGCCTGGGATTTGAACTCAGGGTCTTGGTAAATATGTACCAATGTGAGGGAAAGTGCATATTTGCCACTACTTGAGTTCAAACCCCATGCAAATCCAAAAATAAAAATTAAGTCACTGAGCTCGGCAGGGGGAGTATTTGTGGAGATGGGAGGGAAGGAATGGTAGGGGAAAAAGAAAGGAGGAGGCAACAATGCTCAATAGGAAATGTACTCATTACCATGCTCATTTAACTGTAACCCCTCTGTACATTTTTACAATAAAAAAATGAAAAAAAAGTAGTGCTCACACAAGCATTTTGGGGTTAAGAGAAAGGTGTCTGATAGATGTGCAAAATTCTACAATGCTTTTTTTTAAGGTTCAATACGTAACTGAATAAACAAAACTACTTCCATTAAAAAAATTAAGTCACTGTCTTGGAACTGGGGCTAGTATTTCCATCATTGCTGGGATTTGATCTCACCATCAAGGTAACTCTTTTGCATTATGGGTGAAGGCAAAGCTTGAGGATAAGAAATTCAGGCTAGACTTGCCAACTTCTGAATGAAGGCCCTGCAATGGAAAAATATTTCTATATATGTGTAATATATGATATATTTACAGATGTATGTTTATTACATATTATAATTTTTATTATTGATTTGTATTTATTTTATTTTTTACTTTTCATTTACTTATTATTTATTGTATTTAGTATTATTATACACGTAGTATTTAGTACATGTTGTACATCTATTATAAATTTATACACAATTATTTAGGACATTGACTCGTTTTTCATTAATATTTTATTACGTGTTGAAACATGATACATAATTAAATGGAAGCATTTGTCACAGTCTTCACATGTTTAGGGTTTTTTTCCTAAGTATGAACTTTGTCTTCTTTATCCTTAGAACCTTCCTATAGGAATTTCTTTAGATGATTTTTACTCAGAAGCCTTTTCTTGGGGATAGGCAAGTTGAGGGATAAAATTGTAAGGGTGGGGCTAGAAATGTGGCTTAGTGGTAGAGAGCTGGCTCAGCATGCATGAATGGTAAGGTTTGAATGCTCAGTGCCACATACTAAGAAAAAGCCAGAAGCTGTGGAGTGGCTCAAGTGGTACAGCGCTAAGCTTGAGAAAAAGGAGCTCAGAGACAGTACCCAGGCCCTTAGTTCAAGACGCAGGTCTGGCAACAACAGCAGGCCAGTTGCCTGTGGCTCACAATAGGAACCTTAGCTTTTCAGGGGGCTGAGATCTGAAGATCACAGTTCAAAGAGAGCCTAGGCAAGGAAAACCTGTTAGACTCTTATCTCCAATGAACCACAAAAAGACCACATGTGGTGCTGTGGGTCAAGTGGTAGAGTGTTCGCCTTGAGCTGAAGGGCTCAGCGACAGTGCCCAGGCTTGAGTTTGAGACACAAAACTGGAAAAACGTGAGAGGTAGGCAAAGTACTTTTCCTATTTGTTAATTAGGAGAACATTCTCTGGAAAAATGAATGTTCATGTACACCAGAATTGGAGTTAGAGCTCAAGATTCAAGTGTAACCCATCCATATGCATAGCCTCTCAGACTCTAGCATTATAAACTTGTGTCTGAAAGGTCCAATGTTGAAAGGCCTAATATGCTGCCCAAGCCCTTTGTGATAAGCAGTTGACTTGTAATGCAAATGTTATTAGAGTTCTGAACCTAGCAGGGAACCAGTAGCTCATGCCCATCACCCTAGCTCAGGAGGCTGAAGTCTGAGGATCACAGGATGAAGCCAGCCAGGGCTTGAACATATATGACACTCTGACTTCTATTGCTGACAGGTCTGATGTTCAAGAGCTTCCTGTGTTTCCCTTGGTAATGAGAAGTTACTTTCACTCTAAATGTTCTTAGAGTTCTTTTTTTGTTGTTGTTTTGAGTTGGTTATTTATTTTATTTTTGTGAACATACTGTACAGAGGGGTTACAATTACATGGGCAGGTTAATGGGTACATTTCTTCTCAAGCATTGCAGCCTCCTTTGTTTACCCTTCACATCCCTTCTGAGGCTCCCCCCCAACCCTCCCAACAATCCTCCCCGCCTCCCCCCCCCCGCAACAACATTGTAAAGCTCATTTTTGACATGACAACTTGTACTTCTCATTGTTTCAACAGGTCCACCTGTATCCTTAAAAGACTTGTTTTTCCCCATCTCCTCCACAAGTTATACTGACATCAAATACAGTGAAAGCAGGGGTTATACTGTGGGGAAGGGACATACAAAGCTACAAAGAGATAATCCTATAAATGCATTAGAAACAAATGCATGAAAGAAAAAAAACATTAAAATACATATCTAAGGGTTTATTTTCCTAACATCACATTATCTGACCTTTTCCGCTTGACTCATACATATACTAGATATTGCAAATAAGAGAAACCATGGGACCTATGATTCTTTGGGCCTGGCTTACTTCACTTCATATAATTTTTTCCAAGTTTTTCCATTTCCTAACAAATGGGGCAATGCCATTCTTTCTGATGGAGGCATAGAATTCGCTTGTGTATATATACCACATTTTCTTGATACATTCATCTACTGAGGGGCATCTCGGCTGGTTCCACATCTTAGCTATGGTAAATATTGCTGCAATAAACATAGTTGTGCTGGTAGCTTTAGTGTGGTCTTGTTTGTAAACATTTGTGTAAATGCCCAAAAGTGGGATTGCTGGGTCATAGGGGAGCTCTATGTGAAGTCTTTTGAGGAACCTCCATACTGCTTTCCAAAGTGGTTGTACACGTTTACATTCCAACCAACAATGAAGTAAAGTTCCCTTCTGTCCACATCCCCTCCAGCATCGGTTGTTGTAAGAGTTCGTTATTTTTGCCATTCGAACTGGATTGAAGTACAAACCCTTAGCAAATCATATTAGAAAAAGAAGAGAAAACACCCAAATAAATAAAGTCAGAGATGGGAATGGAAACATCTCCACCTAAACAACCAAGATTCAGAACATTATAAAGGAATACTTCGCAAAAGTTTATGTTAATAAGTTTGAGAACTTGACAGAAATGGACCTTTTCCTAGCAGATATTGACATGCAAAAACTAAACCAAGATGAGTTAAACCATCTTAACAGGCCCATATCAAGCATTGAAATAGAAACAACAATAAGAGAACTTGCAGCTAAGAAAAGTCCAGGACCAGATGGTTTTACAGCGGAATTTTCCAATGCCTTCCAACAGAGCTCACACCAATACTCCTTCAACTCTTCAATGAAATTGAAAGAGAAAGTACAATACCGAACACATTCTATGAAGCCATCATGACCCTCATCCCAAAACCAGGCAGAGACTCATCAAAGAAATAGAACTATAGACCCATTTCTTTGATGAACATTGATGCAAACCTTCTCAACAAAATTTTGGCCAACCGACTTCAACAGTTCATCCAAAAAATCATACACCATGATCAAACAGGATTCATTTCAGGCATGCAAACCTGCTTCAATAGACGCTAATCAATTAATATTGTTCATCACATCAACAGGAACAAGTATAATAACCACAAGGTTATCTCAATAGATGCAGGAAAAGCATTCGACAAAGTCCAATACCATTTTATGATGAAGGTTTTGGAAAAATTAGGAATCCATGGAACATTCCTCAATACAATAAAGGCAATGACAAACCTACTGCCAGCATTATACTTAATGGTGAAAGACTAAAGCCATTTCCCCTTAACTCAGGATCAAGACAAGGATGTCCACTCTCTCCACTTCTCTTCAATATAGTATTATAATGCCTAACTACAGCAATAAGACAAGATGCAAACATAAAGGGGATCCAAATAGGGAAAGAAGAAATAAAACTCTCCCTCTTTGCAGATGACATGATCTTGTATTTAAAGAATCCCATAGACTCCACTCCCAAATTACTCAAGCTGATTCAAAACTTTGGCAAAGTAGCAGGGTATAAAATTAACCCCCCCCAAATCAATGGCTTTTCTGTATGCCAACAATGAGAAAAGTGTGGCTGAAATTACGAAAGCAACTCCATTTGTAATAGCCCCACAAAAAAATAAAATACCTAGGAATTAACTTAATCAAAGAAGTGAAGGACCTCTATGAAGAAAACTTTAAAATCTTGAAAAAAGAAATCAAAACAGAACTTAGAAAACAGCAAAACCTCCCATGCTCCTGGATTGGAAAGATTTACATCGTGAAAATGGTAATACTTCCCAAGGCTATCTACAAATTCAACACGATACCAATCAAAATTCCAACCTCATTCTTCAAGGAAATAGAAGAGGCAATCCAAAAATTCATATGGAACAATAAAAGACCCTGAATAGCATAAACACTCCTCAACGGAAAGATCATTGCTGGAGAAATATCAATACCAAATCTCAAACTCTACTATAAATCCATAGTAATCAAAACAGCTTGGTACTGGTATAAGAACAAACCTCAAGACCAATGGAATAGAATTGAAAACCCAGAAATGAACCTACAGACATATACCCATCTAATCTTCGAGAAGGGAGTTAAAAAAAATGGAAGAAAGACAGCCTCTTCAGTAAATTTTGCTGGCAAAATTGGTTAACTACTTGTAGAAAACTAAAGCTAGATCCTTATATATCATCCTGCACCAGAATCAATTCTAAATGGATCAAAGACTTTGGAGTCAAAGCAGACACTATGAAAACCTTACAGGATGGAATAGGAGAAACCCTAGGTCTCCTTGGCACAGGCCAAAATTTTCTTAATAGAGAACCGGAAACATAACAAAACAAAGAAAGTTTGGACAAATGGGATTACATGAAATTGTAGGGCTTGTGCATGGCAAAGGACATAGCTAGCAAGAACAATAGAAAGCCCAAGGATTTGGAGAAGATCTTCACTAGCCACACAACATATCTAAAATATACTTGGAACTCAAAAAATTAAATCCCCCAACAACAAATTCTCAAAGAAACAACTGCCCATTAAACAAGTAGGCTAAAGACTTAAAGAGAAACTTCTCTGAAGAGAAAAGATGGATGGACAATAGACACATGAAGAAATGCTCAACCTCCTTAGCCATAAAAAATGCAAATCAAAACAATATTGAGATCCCACCTCACTCCAGTTAGAATGGCAAAAATCAAGAACTCTAACAACAACAGGTACTGGAAGAGATGTGGACAGCTGTGAACCTTACTGCATTGTTAGTGGGTGTGTAAACTTGTTCAACCTCTTTGGAAAGCTGTATGGAGTTTCCTGAAAAGACTTCACATAGAGCTCCCCTATGATCCAGCAATCCCACTTTTGGGTATTTACCCAAATGTTTACAAACAAGACCACACTAAATCTACCAGCACAACTATGTTTATTGCAGCATTATTTACCATAGCTAAGATCTAGAACCAACCCAGATGCCTCTCAGCAGAGGAATTGATCAAGAAAATGTGGTTTAAATACACAATGGAATTCTATGCCTCCATCAGAAAGAATGACATTGCCCCATTTGTTAGGAAATGGAAAGACTTGGAAAAAATTAAATTCAGTGAATAATCCAGGCCCTAAGAAACATTGGTCCCATGGTTTCCCTTATTAGCAATATCTAGTATATGTATGAGTCAAGTAGAAAAGGTCAGATAGTGTGATGTTAGGAAAATGAACCCTTAGATATGTATTTTAATGTTTTTTTTTCTTCCATGCATTTGTTTCTAACCCATTTATAAGATTGTTTCTTTGTTGCTTTGTATGTGTCTTCCCCACAGTATAAACCCTGCTTTCACTATATTTGATGTCAGTATAAATTGTAGAGGAGATGGGGGAAAAACAAGTCCTTTACAGATACAGGTGGACCTATTGCAACAATGAGAAGTACAAGTTGTTAGGTCGGAAACAAACTTTTCAATTTTGGTGCGGGGTGGGGGGTTGGGGGGTGTATTGGGTGGGGGTCTGGGAGGGAGGCTGGGAAGGGATGTGAAGGGTAAACAAAGAGGAGGCTGCAATGCTTGATAAGAAATGTACTCATTACCTTGCCCTTGTAATTGTAACCCCTCTGTACAGTATGTTCACAAAAAATTAAAATTAAAATTAAAATATAAAAAAATAAAAAAAAGAAAATTGGAAAAACAAAAACTAAATTTAAGAAATGAAACCCTTAAAAATTATGTACGTTTAAAGAAATGATACCCAAAGAAGAAAAGGATAGGGTGAGAGGAGGGGAGGGATAGAAAGAAGCATGAAAGCAAAAAAATAAAATATCTGGTAGAGCGCTCACCTTGAGCTGAAGAGCTGAGGGACAGCGCCCAAGCCCAGAGTTCAAGCCCCATGACCGACAAAAAAAAAAAAAAAATCTTACAATTAGTTACTTGATAATAATGTAGGTATAAATCGATGATACTGCTTTTAAAGAAGTTAAGCCTAAGAGGTTTTGAATTTAGTAATAAATTTCTGGATTAAGTATGTACACTATTGGGAATAAGGTCTAATTATTGATGACAGGTATATATCTTGGGATGAGCAGAACAGCAATTAAGTCATGCACAAAAAAGAGAGAAAAAATGAAAAGAATAAAAAAGGACCAAAAGCTCAAAAGAGATTAAACACACACACACACACACACACACACACACACACACACACACACACACACCAAAAATAAAAATTATGAGAAAAAATTAACAGAAAACACTTTAAAAAATAAAAATTTAAGAAAAGTTTCAAAAAAGAGTTCCTTGATTTTTTTTTTCGGGGTGAATGGGAAAACCCTGTATTTCTCTGTGTCCATAACGAGTCTCTTGGTAGAGTCTCGGGTCTGCTTTTGGTGTTTGATTTTCCTTTGGCTTGATTGGTTTCTTGTCTGATTGGGCAGGCAGAAACTGCTAAGTGTTAGGCATGTTTTTTGATCCTCCTCCCAGGCTAGTTCAGTGGGAGGGAGATCTGCTTGGAGTATCACAAAGAGGAAGATGGCTGTTTCCTCTAGTTTGGAGATACTGTGATGAGGCTAGGTTCTGTGTAGGGTTGAGATCTTTCAGCAAACAGTAGTTTTCCCTGAGGGGCTAACTCCTGAGACACTCACAGAGCCCAGCTTGGAGATTTCCTCAGGGTTTATGTTTACTGAATTTCAATTGTTTGTCTAGGTTGTTGTAGGGAGAGGCAGTCTCTGGCTGTGATTACCTGGTGAAGAAAGTCACTCCTCTGTGGGTAAAGTTTTTTCTGCCTGGGCTGGGTGACTTTCTCCTGGGTGGAACTGTCATCATAACTGACATCATAACTGTCTTCATAAACCTATTATATGATCATGGTATTTCCCCTGCCAGGTAAGTATGGGAAGGGATGGGAAGAGGAAACAAAGGAGGAGGCTACAATGCTTGATTAGAAATGGACTCATTATCTTGCCCCTGTATTTGTAACCCCTCTGTACAGTATTTTCACAATTTTTTAAAAAAACCTATTGTGACCTATTGTAACATGGTAAACCTATTGTGACCTCATCACCATTATAGCATCACCAACTAAGTATAACATCAAAATATTATTATCACTCGAAATTGTGACATCATATTGCCATTGTGATATCACTGTTCCATTGGGTTTTTCAATCCTATTATGACCTCATAACATTTTACAAAACTCGTGGCCTTTGAGCCTATTAACTTGTGAACTTGCACACTTATGATGCAGAAAACACAAGACAATCCAATGAGGCACATTGATGATAACTTTATTTACACTAGAAATGGGCCTCCATTTACCTTGTCCTGGGCTGTACACTCAGTGACAGCCCAGACCCAAACACCAAATCTCAGACCTCCAATAGGCATAGTTAATTGGTTTGCAAAACACCAACCCCCCAAATTATCATCTCCGTGCTCCAAACTTCAATAGGTAAGACTTTTTCCTTTTCCCTTATTCCCTTCTTCTTTATAGACTTTTCCTTCATTTCCCTTTTTCCCCTCCATCACTTCCTTCTTCTCTTTAGGCCTCTCCACTACACTTGTCTGGACTGGTGGCCAATTGGCTTCCTTACCCTCCTGCTCTCCCTCAAATTCCTCTTCTCCCAGGTCTTTCCCCTCCTGCTGTCTCACCACTTCCTTCCTTGCAGGTCTTCCCTTGATTTTCTCAAATTCCATTGCTCTGACCATGAAGGCTATATATAGGTTGAACCCCTCCATCACTCCTGTGGGTTTCCTACCTAACAGTTTTCAACCATCACTTCACAAACTGCCTGTTCCCCAATCAATTCTTCACAGTTCATTATGTGAGGATGACATCCTACCCCCTCCAGCAGCATGCCGTGCTCACTTGTGTGGCATGGCACATGCACTCCAGTGGGCAAGGTCATGGGGCAATATTGATTAGTGGGCCCTGCTCATTATTAGGACCATGCTGCTTCATATATCCCCCAATGTTTTTCATGTCCAATCAAATCCTTGATTCCTTCTAAACAAATCCTAAAAATTCCCTTCTCTCCACCCAATGAACAGGCTTAAAAGGTTAAATTTAATAGAAAACAAGTAAATTATAGAAACACACTAGTTAGCATTAATTAACACTTAGGAAGTCTTATCCTTAACAGTCCATCTTGAAGCCCTCTCTGTATATTGGTCTACTACCTATTCCACTTGAGAATGATGGATCCAATGCTGTTTTCGTGCTAATTCAATAGGCGACAGTGAAGTTAGCACCACCAAGTAAGGTCATTGCCAGTTTGGTTCCAATTCAGGAGCATGATGAATTTTTATCCACACCAGCTGTCCAGGCAAGAAAGAGTGGGTGGAGTTTCTTATTTTCTTTTTTCAACTCCATTTCTTAGTTTATTTCACTTACGTGGGGTCTAGTTTTTTAATTTATTTGTGAAGCGAGACTTGCTATAGAATAAACTAAACTACTCTCCTCAAAGAAAATTTCCTTCCAACTGGATTTAATTTCTTATTTTATATTTGAAAATTTTATTTTCATCCTAATGTTTATTTTTAAACACATTTTATCATTATTATATTTAAATAGTTGTACAAAGAAGTTCCCATTCTACCAAACAGTACACAAATACAAGGTGTCTGACGACATTGTCACCCATTCCTCCTAACCCTTCCATTCTCACACTTTTTTGTAAAAATTGAGATAGGTAATTACATATTTTTCACATATTTCACAGTATTGTGGGATTGTGATACTTAGTTAAAGTCACAACCACATTTTAACCTTGACAAGACAAATTATTGTTATCATATTCCAAAGTTTGTTGATTCTATGAGCTTTTACAATCCAAAATATTTTTCCCACCTCAGGTGATATTTACATTTTTTTCCTTTTGCTTAATGTAGGCTATTCCCTCTTGCCCTCTTTCCCTCTCATTCATCTCTTCCCATCACTGTGTTTGGGTTGCTTAGTTAATTTTCTTCTATGTCCCGTGCAGCTGATGGGCCCCTTTGTTATATGTTGTTACATTTTCCACTTATTGTGTTCCTCCTCCTGGCTTCCCTCCATTGCGTGCATATTTCTGCCGACTACATAGTCAAGAACATGGAGTCATTAATAGTGATACAACAAAATGAGTGGCTCTCCATTGTTTCTCGAGTCCTGTTTACTTTGTCATACCTTCTTGCATTTTGGCTTTAGCATCCACGTATCAGGTAGACCCTATGCCATTTGTCTCATTGTTCTTGGCTTATCTCACTCAAATAATTTGGTCTAGTTCCATCCATTTCCCTGCAAATACCTTCATTTTGTCCTTTCTAATGGCTGCATGGTATTCCATTGTATATAGGTTCCACATTTTTTGGATCCACTTATCAGTTGTGGCTTATCTGGGATTTTTCCAAATCTTGGCTATTGTGAACAGTGCTGCAGCAATCATAGAGGTGTGCATGTGTATGTACACTGGTTCCTGTTGTTCAGAGTAGATCCTTAGGAGTGTTATGGCCAGTTCAGGTCGATATTTAGATTTCCTAAGTACCTCCAGACAGCTTTCCAAAGTGGTGGTATTAGTATACATTCCCACTAGCAATGTAGCAATGTGTCTTTCTTTGTATCACTTCCAGCATTTGTCATTGGCTTAATTTAGGATGTGGACCATTCTGATTGGGGTAAGGTGGTATCTTAGAGTTGTTTTTATTGGCATTTCCCTTACAGCCAGGGATGATGAACATTTCCTCATGTATTTCTTTGCCGTTTTTATCTTTTCTTCTAATAAGTCTCTCTTTAGCTTCCTTGACTATTTCAAGATTGGTTTTTTAGGTTTGTGAAGGGTTAGTTTCTTGACTTCACCATATATACTATAATGGATATTATAATATAATGGATATTAGACGCTTGTCTGTTATATTGCTGGTAAATATTTTTTCCCATTTCTTCCCCTTTCCTGGTAATCTCTACGATTCTTTTTTTTTAGTCTTTTATAGTTTTCATAAAACAGACCCTCTATATCTTTAGTTAGGTTAACTCCTAGACACTTTTTATTTTTAGGTTATTGTGAATGGGGCTGTTTCTTTGATTTCCCTTTCTATTTGTACATTGTTACTATACAGAAAGGCGATTGGTTTCTGTGGGTTAATTTTGTATCCTACTACTTTGCCAAGTTGGTTTATAAGCTCTAAGAGTTTGGGGATGGAGCTTTAGGGATCAGTTATTTATAAAATAATGCCATCTGCAAAAAGAGATACTTTATCTTCTTTCTCTCCTATGTGGAGCCCTTTAATGTCTTTCTGTTGCCTTATTGCTCTATCTAAGAATTCCAGAACTATATTGAAGAAGCGTGGATAGAGTGGGCATCCTTGCCTTGTTCCTGTTTTTAGGGGAATTGGTTGTAGTTTTTCCCTATTAAGAATAATATTGGCCTTTGCTGTGCCATGTAAGGCTTTTATTATGTTATGAAATGTTCCTTCTATTCCTATTTTTTCCATAGCGTTTAACATAAATGAGTGCTGAATTTTATCAAAAGCCTTTTCTGCATCAATGGAGATAATCATGTGGTTCTTGACCTTGGATCTGTTGATGTGAAGGATTAGATATATTGACTTACATATGTTAAACCATCCCTGCATCTCTGGAATGAAACCCACTTGGTCATAATGCATGATTTTTTTGAAATGTTTCTGGATTCTGTTGGCTGCAATTTTATTGAGGAGCTTTGTATCTGTCTTAGTCAAAGAGATTGGTGTGTAGTTCTTTTTTTGTTTGGTCTTAGCCTGGTTTGGAGATGAATGTGATATCGGATTCATAGAATGAGTTTGGGATTACTCCCTCTGTTTCTATTTCTCTGAAGAGCTTGAGGTCTTATAGAATTCTGTAGTGAATCCATCAGGTCCTGGGCTTTACTTGTTGGAAGATTTCTGGTTACTTTTACTATCTCATTGTAGGGAAATTAACATGTTTAATTGATTTCTTTCTTCTTGGTTCTGTTTGGGCAATTTATATTTCTTATTTTTCAGGCAGAAAAAAGTTTATTTACTGAACTGCTGCCCACAGCATATATGGTGGAGAAGCATGGTTAAAAAGAAAGGGGCGACCCACCTCTGGGCCAGAACTTATCTAGGCTAGGGAAAGGAAAAAGTTGGCCAGGTGGGGTTCTCGATGTGACCTCAGGGTCTCTGACCCTCCTAAGTACAGATGGGAGGCTTGTGACCAGATGTGGCACAGGATGTGATCTAGCAGGAGGAGAAAGTGACTGCTTCCAGGTTTGCTATTTACTTATGTAACAGATATTGGGCAGAAACTTAGCCAAGAATGAGGGAGGTGTTCCTGTTCAGACCTTACATTCCAGCCTTTGGATAATTATGAAAAAAGGTGAAGATTCTCTCTGGCTATTTCCTGTTTGCAAAGGGTATCAACAGTAGAGGTAAAAGGTTGAAATGAGATCCCCTCTGAGAGAAGGCAGCAGGCAACAGCTGTCACTTGGGCAATGAGTCCTTTGATGAAGTCTGGAGGGGGCAAGTCTCTTGGACGAAGTATGGAGAAGTCTCATGAGGGTTTGAGGGACTGAAAAAATACTAGAGAGCAAATAAATGGCAAGAGGAAAGACTTGGGGCTGAATATGTTTGTAGAAATATACCTAGCTACTTCTGACATCTGGCGACTAGGTAGAGAAGAAGTCAAGTGACAAAGGCAAGAATATAAATTCCTGTCCAATTGAAAGGTAGACAGGTATGGTCATTAGATGGGCAGTCTTCTTACTTCTATTGACCTCCCTGCTCTGGTTACTTTTGAAAGGGCAGGCAAAAAGTGGCTGATGTGGTATCATGTCCTCCTACTCTTTTCCATCTTCCTTTGTTCTACAGACTGGCTGAGTCTAAATGTCGTTGGTAGGATGGTTTGTCCCAGTTGGTATTAAAGGAAGTTTGAACTCAATTCCTGAGCACTATCCCTGAGTACTTCTGCTCAAGGCTAGCACTCTACTACTTTGAGTTATATAAACTCTTGCAGTGTTTTCTGGTTGGAGATAAGAGGCTCAGTCCAAGCTTCCACCCTGGGTTTTTGCAGGTTAGTTGGGAGATGGAGTCTTAGGGATTTTTCAGCCCGGACTGGATTTGAATTGCAACTTTTGTCACGAAAATCCTTTGTTATTTCCAATTAAAACAACGAGGAGATCAAATAGAATAAGTAGAGCTTACCTGGTCCTTATCAAGAATTGACCAAATATTCTGCAATGACACAATGGGCACAGATATGCCCAATATTTTAGAATCACATAGTCAGTACTAGCCTAAACAACGCAAAACAAAAAAGGCAAAACTCAAATCCTAAAATTTTAGACAACAATGTTCAGACATCTTTGCTAACAAAGCACATGAGATGGTTGGGCCTCAGTTACCAGAGTCTGTGAAAAGAGCAACTTGTTATCAAGGCACATTTGAATAGATGTATGGAGGAGAAGAAAGCTTGGTGGAAGGGTAAGGATTGGAGGGGGCTAAATCCTTCACCCACGATTTGGCCAAGATGGCGAACTCAAGATGGCAAATTTCTAAAAAAAATGCAAAGAAACCCTCAACAAAAAATCAAGCCCAGTTTGGCTAGCCTTTTAGAGGGAACCTAGAATGGGTCACCTGGACCCAGCCCATGTCACACGCTTCATGGCACAATACCAATAGTTGTAGAAAAAGAATGGAGAGATATAGAAAATTGGACATGATTAGCAGAGAGCAAAGAGATCTTGAAAGTGAACAGAATTCAGACCATTTACCATTGCAGAGTCAAAAATTGTCTAAATCTGAGAACAGCATAAAAATATTAGGTGCTCTGGCTATCCAGGGAGCACAGGAGGCATTTCAGAGGGGTTTCATGGCTCAGGCATGACTCGTAGCACCCCGTTAAATGAGTAGGCCAGTCAGTCTTGTGAGAGAAGGAGAGCTGACAAGGCAGAAGCGATGTCCCAACTTCCCCTAGAGCAGTCTAGAGAGAAATGGCCAAGATCCCATAACCAAGCAACCTCGGGTTCGGAGGTGACCAGCCTTTCCGATTAAGGCTATAGGAACTCTCTAGCATGGTGCCACATCTGAACAGAGATTGAGCAACAGAGAGTCGTAGAGAGTAGTTTCACTCACCAGCGAAGAGAAGTGGTGTGGACGTGGATGTGAAGGCCAGCAATGGTATTGGTGAAAAGTCTCGCATGGTGTCTCAAGGCAGTTTAGTTCACAGAAAAGGAGTGGTTAGGAAATTCTAACATTTCCAACTCAAAAACCCCATCTGAGATACAGAATCATATGTAAGGAATATTAAATAGGTAAGTTTCATTCAGTAGCCTATGAAGAGAATACTACACACTATTAAGGCAGGAAAAGAAGTTTATTTAACTGTTGCCCCAACCATACATGGTGTAGAAGCAGGTCCAAAAAGGAAAGGGGAGATAGCAATTTGTATTTCTGTAGAAATTCATCCATGTCTGCTAGGTTTTCCTTCCTTTGTAAGGAGAGTCTGGAATTATTTCTTTATGATTGTTTGGATGTCTTGGATGTTTGTTGTAATTTTTCCTGTGGTATCTCTGCTAATATTGATTTGGTTCTCCTCTCTTATTTTGTTAGTTTCTCTTGCCAGTGGTCCGTCAGTCTTACTGATTTTTTCTTAAAAACAGTTTTTTGTTTGTCCCTATCTCATTAATTTCAGCTCTTATTTCTGTTATCTCTTTCTGTCTAGCAACTTTAGGCCCAATTTTTTTTCTTGTTTCTCTAGCAGTTTTAGTTTTATCATAAGATTGTTTACTTGGTATCTGTTTTCTTGATATGTGCACTGAGAGCAATACATTTGCCCCTCAGGACTGCTTTCACTGCATCCCATAGGTTTCTTTGTGATGTTTCTTGATTTTCATTGAATTGTAGGAACTTTTTAATTTCTTCTTTAACTTCTTCTGTGACCCATGTATTGTTCAACTTAGTACAGTTTAATTTCCATGTGTTTAAGTTTTTTCTAATTTATGCCTTGTTATTGAGAACCAGTTTGATTTCACTATTATCAGATAGAATACAGGGTATTATGTAGATCCTCTTGTATTTGCTTAAATTCCTTGTATGAACTAAGAAATCATCTATTGTAGAAAAAGTGAAGGGGTTGGCAAGAGTTAGACCCTGCTGGTGTATATACCTGTAATTGTAGCTACTCAGGAGGCTCAGATCTGTGTATTCAGGTTCAAAGCCAGACCATACAGGAAAGTTCATGAGGCTTTTCTGGGGTTGTTCAACACCACACCCTGCATCATGTCTGAGGTTGTTCACCACCTTTGCCACTATGGGCTGGGCTGGGCTGCTTATGCAAGCCCATATGGAGAGGCCCTCCACCCCACCAGGAGTGAGGTGTTAACCAGTGATGTTGCCTCAGGCTGGGCTGGGCTGCTTATTTGGGCCAGTATGGAGAGACAAACCGCCATGGGTCTGGAGTTGTTCACTGCAGCTTTCCCCATCCCAGTTATCACTGACGCCCTGGGTTGGTCTGAGTTGTTCCTGTGGGCTAGTGCCAAGAGGCATTGTGCCCAGAATCTAAGGTCATTTGCCACTGCTGACAGCTGCTGCTGCTCCTGACTGGGTTGGGCTGCTTGCACCAGCAAGGCAGAGGCGCCATGCCAGGGAGGGTGAGGGGAATCTTCATGACGGCTCTTCTGAGATATCGGTTTGAATTCTCTGGGTTGGCACTGGACCTGGGGAGTCTTCTGTGAGCCTTGGGATGTTTGTGGGCATATGGTCCTTGGAGGGTCCAGAGCCAGGCCACTTAAGCAAGCTGGCACAAAGCTCCACCACTTAAGCTGCTCAGTGGGGAGCCCCATCACCATCAAGGGTTGGGAGAAGGGTCTTCCCACTTTACTGTCTGTGTAGGTTTTTCCCTTTTCTTTTTTCACTTCCTGTATCTCTCTGAGTAATTGCCTTTATTTGTGGGTGACTTGCAGAAACGGACCATTGAAATCCAAACTCTGTATTTCGTTGGGGAGAGCTGTGGTGTTTCCCTGCTGTTCCATCGCTGTCTTGGCCCCTCCCCTTTAGGTATAGTTTTTCTTAGGTGGCCAGTGGGCCTTGGTTACCAAAGGATAGGTCCATAAAATAATATGTTTTAAAGCCTGCAGATTGTAGCTAGATATTTCTGTTAATATAGCCTTCCCAAATTTAGTAACCAAAGGGGGTGGTCCACTTTAAAGTATTTCAAAGGGATTAAATCCTTTAACATAAGGGCTACATCTTGCTCGAGTGTGAACAAAGTGGAGGAGGCTCACCTAGCCATGAACAGTCTCTGTATTTAATTTAGTTAGTTTCCTTTGAGGGCATATTCATTCTTTCCAATGCCTTGAACTCTGAGTTCTATAAATGGATTGTAACTTTCAATTTATTCCTAGAGTGTTAGTTAATAATTGAGAAATTGTGCCATGAATGCATGGATCTTTGGACCCCACAGCTAGGGGTAAGCCAAATCAAGGAATTATTACATGCCTCAGCTCAGCCTGAAAAAGTGCCCACTATTACTAATAGACACCAATACCCATACTTTCCAGGCTTAATCTATGTGAAGTCCACTTTCCCAAATTCACCATCTGAGGTTCCTCACATATGAATTCTTTCCATAGGTTCCAGCTTTTCAGCATTTACCTATTGGAAATTACCTACACACCTTACAAAGTATTGTCAGGCTAAAGCCCAACTGGTTTTCAGAACATTTTTAGGTAGTGGCCTCGGGAAATTTACCAGGATGCACATATCTACACATAAACTGACAGAAAGCTTAAGCCTGTATGCATTTTTCACAAGTTCAGTGTCAACATTTGCACACTTATTACAACTGTTTTTTCTTCTTCCTTTAATTTTAATGACTAGTAGCTCTAGAGACCCCACTGGTTTTGTAGAGTGATCTCCCAAGCTACCTGATCAGCTCAAATGTTTCCCTGTATCTTATGGTCTCTAGTTTCTTTAATTCCTGCACAGTACTCTGAACCTTGGAGACTTCTTTCATTTTATTCTCCTCCTTTTCTCTCAAACTTGCTTTCAAGATTGCACTGTCCTTCTCAATGTGCTCCTTAAGCTGTAACTGTTTTGGCAGGGTTACAGGAGAGTTCCTTTGACTGGACAACTGCTGCTCCTTCTCACAACACCTTTGCTTGCTCTTCAGCTCCTCCCTTAAGTTCACAAAGGTACTATTACGAGGTATTTTTTTCCACCTCCACCTGTTCCATTGGGACAACATGCTTCTGCATTACATTTATGGTGAAGATTTCAGCAGTCTTTTGGGGCTTTTACTCTAGTAGTTTCTCTTTCTAGTTTTCCACTTCAGTGTATTTTTGTGACAGATCTTTCAACTGTTCGTTTAGCTCTTCTGTTTTTCTTCCTAATGCTCTTTCCCTTTCCCCAGCATTCCCTATCAGAACATGTGGTCCTTTAACTCTTTCTGAAGAGTAACAATCTCTTTCTTGAGCCTGATATTTTCCTGTTTACTTTTCTTGGCCTCATCTTCTATGACACAGCACTTCCCCATCTTCTCTGCTACCTATTCGTTCCTTCTTTTTCTAATGCTTTGAATTTCTGGTGACGGTCTTCAAAGCTTATAATTGACATGTACTTCAGCCTAATACATTATTATATCAGGTCCAGCTCCTTTTTCATGGCCATGGTTTCTTAATGCAGCATCAGAATCTCTTCTTGGCCTCACTTGTGGTTAGCAAGGATGGCAGCATTGGTGTCTGGTGCTTCTGTCAGCCTCTGATCTGTGGTCCCCTAATTTGCCTCATGCTCACCGAGGCTACTGTACTTGAATTTCATTTGATTCTGAGTGTTATCTAGGTTCCTATTGAGGATTTTCTTCTCATTTTTGACTCTCACAAGTTCCTAATTTATATCTTCAAATCTTTTCTTCACATCAAATAATTTTCTCTCTTTTCTCCAATGTGCTCTTCTATGTGCTTGTAATCTCTTGGTGGGTTTTGACTGGCACATATTGGTGATTCAGTCTTTTATAAGTCTGTTTTTTGAGATAGAAGTTGGTGAATATTTTCTTTGTCACATTTTTCTTAAGTTCAGAAGGCTGCTTTTAAATTGAACACAGTTGGAATTCAGAGCCCCATGCTCCTTTGCATATTTCTCAGAGATATGAACACATTTTCAGATAGTTAATGTGATTACTTAACCTGTCATTTTCTATCTTTCTTCTCCTTGGACATTCATTTTCACAATGTCCATTTTGCTTGCAATAAGCACACTGATCTAGTCCTAGAGGTTCCCTACTGCCAGTTGCAACTGAATTGTACTGTCTTTGCCAAGGATTTCTTCATCCATATTCTAGTGCTCCTACCAAAAGTCAAACCCCCTTCATAAACTCTTTTTTTCCAGGGTATCTCTGTTATCAAACACCCACTGAGCAACCACTTCCAACTTAAAATACACCTTTCCCTCAAAACTTTCTAACTTTTAAAGTTTTCTTCTAATATCTGGGGTTGACTGGGTAACAAAGGCCATATTTAGGGCTCTTTGATTCTCCAGGGCTTCAAGATCTATAGGCTTATTGGTCCTATAGGCTTCTGGGAAAAGTTCCAGAAAAGTATTAAGGTACTCACTGGGGAACTGTATCATCTCACTCACTTTAGATTGATGACTCGGCTTTCTAGCCACTGTGGAATTCCTGCTAACTGAACCTGGCAATAATTGGTAAGCATTTCCATACCTTGATCACTGTTAGTCTCAGCTTTGTTAAGTCTGGGGAAAGATTTGCTCCAATTGGTCTGGTTCAATAGTGGGCCTACTCTCTGGTCCATGGACCACCTTCAAGTCACCGAGCTGGATTCACTCCCTTTTCTAACAGGTGAAAAGCACCTGTAAAATGTACTGACACTTATCCCAGATGTGCTTGTTTGTGAAAATTGCTGTCGATAATGAGGTAATGAGCCCCTGGTTTGTTTTTTTTTTTCTGAAAAGGATGGATTTTTCTGTTTCCAGTTATACAGGTCACTAGTGATAAAGGGAACATATATAGAAAGGGGGCCTGCCCACCATCTCCTCCATGTTCCTGTCTCAAGGGTAATAAGGCTATCATACCACATTGTGCCACCTCAGGATGGTACAAGTAACCACTTTAGGTATGGGAGGACTTAACATTAGAGGTGCTGATGGCAAAGAATAGGAGAGAAAGTACATCAGTGCATCTTCCTCTGTGGGACTCTATAACCCTGGGAGAGAATTTTTTGGATATGACAACTTTAGGCCTTGTTCTCTCATCCTGAGAAAATGACTAAACAGAAGTGCATACAGGACACTGATAGAACTATCAGCATACTCACAGAGACCAATAGCCACAGACACTTAACCCTCATGTCCCACACCTTTCAATGTTGAACTCTACAGAATGTCCCACATGACAGACAGAACATCCCAGATTGCCTCTTGAGGAGGTCACAGATGACCTCTGGAGGACGTCACATATGTCCTCCCTAGGAGGCCTTAGATGACCTCTCATGGAGGTTCCAAATGGCTTCCCAAGAAGTGTCAGATGACCTCCAAAGGAGGTCCCCTATGTCCTCTCAATGAGGCTGAGATTACCTCTCAAGTATCTCAGATGGCCACTCAAGTAGTCCACATATGAACTCCAGAGGAAGTTCCAGATAACCCTGTTGAGAAAGCCACAGATGACTGCCAGAGGAGGTCATATATGGTTTCTCAAGTAAGTCCCAGATGATGTCCAAGACGGTCATATTTTTCTCATCAAGGTAACCCGAGATGACCTCCCAAAGAAGCTCCAGATGACCTCATAAGTGGTCATAGATTGCCTCTTAAGGAAGCTCCAATGACTACTTTTGAATAGTTCTCAGGTGGCTTCCTGAATAAGCCCAGATGACCTCTGGAGAAAGTCCAAGATGGCCCCTGAATGGCTCAGATGACCTCCAGGGTAGGTCTCAGATGGCTTCTCAAGGAAGTCACAGATGTACTCATGATGAGGTTCCACATACCTTCCCAAGGAAGCCCTACATGACCTATCAAGGAGTTCCCAGATGGCTTCCCAAGGAAGCCACAGATGACTTCCAGATGGAGTCTCCAAAACAGGCTGGCAAGCTTGCCCAGACGTACCCCTAGAGGAACCTAAAGGACTTTTGTCCATGTTGGTCCTCCGGAGACAAACACTTGAGGTAGATTCTCAACCCTGAAGGCTGACACTCTCACCTATGGGGATTTTTCCCTGGGGCCAAGGCCTGATGCCATCCAAATGGATTATATCAATGAGGGTCTCCAAATATTAGAACCTCTATTGTTCAGGAGAATCCATCGAGACACAAAGTGCAAGCATTTTATCCCCCTTCCCTTAGTCTATCCTTCACTGCAGACCTATACTTCCTTCAGGTCTTTCCCTTTTTCCCTTCTACCAGTTCTTTCTTCTCTTCAGGCCTCTCCACTCTCCACAGGCCTGAACTGCTTTGCCTGGGTCAGTTGCCATCCTTTACCTCCTGCTCTACCTCAACTTCCTCTCCTCTCAGGTCTTTCCCCTTCTGCTATCACACAACTTACTTCCTTCCAAGACTTTTCCCTTTTTCTCTTCTCTTCTATTGCTCTGAATAAGGGGCCTATATAAAGTCTGTAACCCTTCTCTACACCAACTCCTTAACAGTTTTCAACTGTCACATCCCAAACTGCCCACAGACCAATCACTTCTTAACAGCTCAACACTGGTGATTACTGCCCCAGGCCCTCTCACAGAATGCCCCATCTTCTTTGGTGGCATACTTTGTCCTCTCCAGCTGGCCAAGAGATGGGGCCACGCAGATTATCAGACCCTATAGATTATCAGGACCGTGCTGATTATTACAGTATCATCTTTGTGAACTAATAGCAATTGAAATTGGAAATTTGATTGTGATATTATAAACTCATTGTGGCATCACAAACCCATTTTGACATCATTACCACCACGACATCACAAACCCATTGCGATAAGATTGTCTTTGTGACATCATGATTCCATAGTAACATCTCAAATCTATTATGACCTCTTAGCTCCTTTGGAAAATCACATGCCCTTTTCAACATCACAGTCCCTTTGTGTACCCATATCCTTGTTGTTAACTAATGACAATTGAGATCAGATATGCCATTATAACATCAAAAAGTGTTTGTGACATCCTCAACAGTGTGACATCACTTTTTCTTTATGAGAGCATCAGCTCATTGTGACATCACCAATCGCATTATGACAATTCTCATTGTGACATCATAGACAAATTGTGAATGCTTATTCTGTGATTTCATGGTATTCAAAATATGGCATGGGAATTGCTATCAGAAACGAATTTTTGTGCCTACATAACAATTTTGAGCTGGGCGCTGTATGGCTCATGCCTGTAATCCTAGCTACTCAATAGGCTGAGATCTGAGGATCACGGTTCAAAGCCAGCCTGGGCAAGAAAGTCCGAGAAACTCTTATCTCCAATAAACCACTCGAAAAATGGAAGTGGTGCTGTAGCTCAAGTGGTAGAGCGCTAGCCTTTACCTGAAGAGCTAAGGGACAGTGCCCAAGCCCAGAGTTCAAGTCCCACAACCGAGAAAAAAATTCACATCATAATCACTTTGTGCCATCACAGTGCCATTGTGATATCACTAACACAATGTGACATCACAAACCTCTCCTGTCCTCATAACTTTTGTGACATGTTTACATTGTGATATCTTATATTTTTTGCCCTCATAATTTGTTTTCAACCTCATATTTCATGTATGACATGAAATACCAGGAATCCACTGTAACATCATGACCATTGTGACATCACACTGACAGATGCTATGATCATAGTGTCACATTGTGACATCACAAAAGATTTGATCTCACAAACTAGTTGGTGATGCCATACAGGTAAGGGGTCACAGTAGGTCTATGATGTCACAATTAGTTGGTGATATTAAAATGGCATAAAGGATCTCATTTGTCATGAAACCACAGAGAATGAGTTCACAAATGGACTGTGGTTTCTCCAAAGGCATATGTTGTCACAAATGTGAGGAAGTCCTAGGAGGATTGTGATGTCACAGTGTGACACAATGTTCATGATGTCTGTCAGTATGATGTCACAATGGTCATGATGTCACAGTGGATTTCTGATATCACATATCAGAATTGAAATATAAGTTGGAAAACAGATTATGAGCTCATAAATGGCCTAAGACATCATAATTACAGCACATCACAAGACTTATGAGTACAGGGCAGGCTTGTGATGTCACAGTGTGTTAGTATATCACCATGGCACTGTGATGTCACAATGTGTTGGGCATTCACAATGACATGATTGTTCTCAATGGTCTTTAATTTACAATGAGTATATGAGTTCACAAAGGGACTGGGGTTTCTCTAAAAGTATGTGTTGTCACAAATATATTGAAATTCTAAAAGGTTTGTGATGTCAGAATTTGACACAATGGTTATGACATCTAGCAGTGTGATGTCACCATTGTCATAATGTCACTGGGAATTTGTGATATCAAATGTCATATGCGAAATCTAATGAGTTCGACAACAAATTTATTAATTGTCAGAAGTGGCAATTCCATAATATATTTAAAGTATTTGATTATACTCTATTTCCTTTTCATTACCCTTTTTTCCAAAGATCTTCTGTTTTTCACATAAAGTTACATCTTTATATATGCACATATAATCTAATTTGGAAAAAATAGATTTAAGTTAAACTGCAACTTAAGTCAAGATGTACAGTGGAGTAACAGGATGGAAACAACTTGAATATTTTTGTTAACTTCTGAATTGAACTATTTTTATTATTATGATTAGGGTTAGGATCCCAGACAGAATTAGAATTAGGGTTAGAGAAATAGAAAATTTAGGTTCAACACAGGATAACCCATTGCAACAATGATACTCAAAGTAACTATGTTGAAAATGAACACCATGGGGAGGGAAGACTAAGGGAGGTGAGGAAGTAGGAGAACAACAAAGAAGGGGGTAACAATGCTCAACAACAAATGTACTCATTACCTTACACATGTAAATAATCCTTATTTAAAGCATCTTTACTATAAAATAAAATTTAAAAAAATAATGAAGATGGGTGCTGGTTGCTCACGCCTGTAATCCTAGCTACTCAGGAGGCTGATATCAGAGGACCACGGTTCAAAGCCAGCCTGGGCAGGAAAATCCCTAAGTCTATTATCTCCAATAAACCACTAGAAAACCGGAAGTGGCATTGTGGCTCAAGTGGTAGAGCGCTGGCCTTGAACTGAATAACGCAGGGACAGCGCCCAAGGCCAGAGTTCAGGCCCCATGACCGACCAAAAAAAAAAAAAAAAAAAAAAGAAAAAGAAAACCTGACAGGAAATAAAAAAATGCTTAAAAAATTTAGGCTCAAAATGCAAGTAAACTTTAGAACTACACGCCGAGCAAGACAATAAATGTGCAATAGAGGCTTGCTATTAACATTATGATTTGCTTATATTTAGGCTTAGGATTAGGCAAGGTGTTCCAGTTAGAGCTGGGGTTAGGATGAGAAAAAGATGTAAGATATAAAAAGGTGTATATAAATAACGTGTATATAAGATGTAAGATATAAAAAGGTGTAAAACTGAAACATATTTTAAGAAGAATGAATGGCAGCAAGGTTAAAATGAATGAAAACCAGTGTCTGTGTTACTTTAAACATTCAGATATAATTTGGTTTAAAGTTTGAGTTACTTTTTGTTCTGGTTAGGGTTAGGGAAGGGTAAGTTTTAGGGTAAAGTTTAGTTTTCCAATAAGAAATAGAAGCAAAAAATGTGTTTGATCGAATAGTTATCCTTACATTTACCATTTTCTGTTAAATCAGATTGTGATTAGGATTAGGTTTCTGATTAAAGGGGGTTGAGAATAGGATAAAGAAATTAGTTAAACTAGTGACTCATGCCTGTTATCCTAGCTACTCAGGAAGCTGATTTCTGAGGATCCCAGTTCAATAACAGCCAGGGCAGTAAAGTCCATGAGAATTTTATCTCCAATTAAACACCAGAAAACCCAAAAGTGGTGCTGTGGCTCAAGTAGTAAAGCACACACCTTGAGCTAAATAACTCAGGGATCATATCGATGCCTAGAGCTTAGAGATCTTGCCCAGCCCCAGAGTTCAAGCCTCATATCCGACAAAAAGAAAAAAAAAAAGAAATGTGTTAAATGTTAAGTAAAGCTGAACTTATTTCCTGATTGTAGGAATTCAGAAAAATCTAGGATAATGGAAATACAATGTATTTCATAATATCAGGATTTGAAATCAATGCATATATTATTCTTCTTAAGGAACAAGATAGATTCCGAGATAAGAGTGAGAAAATCTGTAGGGTTTAGGAAAACCTGCAATTTATTTCAAGAATTACAAGTGGAATTTCAGTAAGGATGACACAAAAAGAAAATTTTACATAAATTTTAGAATTGGGATATCATTAGTGTCTTGGATATGGTTAGGATTCTAGCCATAGTTAGGATTAGAGTGAAGGAGAAAAAAATGGGAGTCAAATTGAAGGTAAATTTTAGAATAAGCCTGGTAGGAATTAGAATGAATGTGAACTAGAGTATTGCTATTAATATTAGAATCTACTTACAATTAGGCTTATGGTTATTCTCAATGCTCCAGTTAAGTTTAGGGTTAAGTTTAGGGTTAGAATATGACTATGATCTTGGACACAAATTAAAACATATTTTTTGTAAGGCTTATTTGAATCAAGTTAGGAAGGGTGGAAATTAGTGTACTTGTGTTAGTGTTAGTATTGACATATAAATTGGATTAATATTAGGGTCAGTATTTTGTTCTTATTATGATTAATGTAATTAATAGGAAAATTTTAGTATAAAATTGAGTTTTCACGAACTAATAGAAGCAAAAATGTCAGACTGAATTGTAACTAGAGCATTATCATTATATTTATTTCTCAGTGATCACTCTTGTAATGATTAATGAGAGTTTTCCAGCCAGGTTTACATTGAGAGTTAGAGTTAAGTAATGGACAAGATGAAAGTAAATCTGAAATTGCTTTAGGGTACAAGGGTTCAGGAAAAGGTAGGATAAATGGAAACTACAGTATTTTTCCTGATAAGAGAATTTGAGATCAAATAATATAATGGTTCATGTTAGGGAAAAAGATCACTTCAGCAGTACAGTCAGGAAATTTGTGGGAATTAGGGCAAATTGAAACTCATTTCCAGAGTGCAAAGTGGAGTATTCATTAGAATGAATAAAAACTAGAGAATTTTTCTTAAACATTAGAATTGGACTATCCTTAGGGTGAAAGTTAGGTTTCAATTCCAGCTGGAGTTAGTGTTAGCATTAGGGAAATGGAAAGTTTAGGGTAAATCTTCGAATAACAAGTCGAGTTAGAATTAGGATGAATGTGAAATAGGAAACTGCTAATAATATTAAGATTAGGATATAATTAGTGTGAGAGTTAGCCTCCAGTTAGGGTTAGAGTTACAAGAATGCTAAGATATTGAGTAAAACTACAAACTGTTTTTAGAAAGATGAGTTAAATCAAAGTTAGGATTAATAAAAACTTATGTATTTGTGCGCCTTTTAGAATCCAAAGGCTATTAGTTCTATGGTTACTTTTCTAGCTCAGGTTATACTTAGGTTTAGGGAAGGGTAAGCTTTAAGGTAAAACTGAATTTTCTGCTAACACTTTCAAGTAAAATAAGTTTGAAATTTAACAAAAGCTATAGAGTTTTCCTAAGTCTCCTATTCAGCGTTCAATAGGGCTAAATTTAAAGTAAGTTTTATAGTAAGGTTTAGATATATAGTAAGGGTTAGGAGCTAGACTAGATTTTAAGTAAAACTGCAACTTCTGTTTGGAGATACAGGAGTTCAGTAAAAGTTAAGATCAGTGGAAACTATGGTAGTTTTCATGATATGAAAGTCTGAGATTAATGATTCATAATAGGGAAGGATTTCAGAGTCCAAGTTAGGGAATCTGTAGGATCTGGAGCAAATTGCAAATCATTTCATAGTCAATGAGTATCTGTTAGGATGTGTTTAAACTCGAGTATTTTCCATTAATTTTAGATTGGGTTACTATTATCATCAAGTTTACTCTTAGCGTTCTGACCAGGATTAGAGTTAGAATTAGGGAAATGGAAGGTTGATAACTAGAGTGACTTACTTCCTTTGTGTATGTATATGCACTATTCTAAGGCTTGAACTCAATACTTGGGTTCTGTCCTTGAGCTTTTTGTTGTAGGCTGGCATTCTACCACTTGAGCCACAAGTCCATTTCCAGGTTTCTTTGGCAATGAATTGGAGATGAGAGTGTCACGACGTTCCTATCTGAGCTGACATTGAACTGAAATACCCAGATCTCTGCCTTCTGATTAAAACTAGGATTAAAAGCATGAGCTACCAGTGCCCAGGAATGTGCCTGACTTTTGCTGAATGTTTTTACTTTTGTTTGAGATCAAGACTTGAATTCAATATCTCACAGCTTTGTTCACTATGTAGCACTCTGCCACTTGAGCCACATCTACAAAAATGATTATTTTAAATAGCTGGAAATCATTAAATTTTCTTCAGATGATATGTATCATTACTGTTGTTCTAAAATTTATCCTAACCAAAAAAGATTTATAGACCCTGGAGATGATCTGAACAGATTTTTATGCTTTGCTTTTAATTGCACAACATTTTAGGGACATGATTTTTAAATTATTATTTTAAGTAACAAAGGAGCTGTCATTAAACAAAGCAGTTTATGCATGCAATATATCTTTATCAATGCCAATCCTTTGCACATTCTCATCCATCACTCCTTATGGACCTCTTCCTTCACTCCTCTTAATTTTGTAGGATATTTACTAGATTCCTCTTTGCATTTTCCCCCTTTTCTCCTGTTCATACTTCTACCTTTTCCCCATTCACCGCTCTTTTGAATACCCATTTTCATATGATACAGCAACTCTACTCCTGGGCATTTACCCAAAAGATTACAAACCAGGATATAGTAAAGGTTTCAGCACAACCATGCTTACTGAATAAGCCCAAATGTCCCTCAAGAGAGAAATGAATTAACAATATGTAACACACACACACACACACACACACACACACACACACACACACACACACACACACACACACACACACACACACACACACACACTGGAAATTCTACTTACCCATCAGAAAGAATATTGTACTATTTGTGTCTCTCATTTCTCATTTCATCTGCCTGGTATCGCATTGTCATCATACTGTTCCTGTACTGCAGTAACTGACACATGCAAACTGATGTAAAATATTTTCATGTTGATCGGCTAGCCATAGATTCGTGAATATGAATTCTCTGCTCATTCTTTTTGTGTATTTATGCCTTTGAGTAGTGATTGTACAGATTCATTGACCATTTGTTACACAGAAAAGAAATGAACCACTTGTTTGTATATATATATATATATATATATATATATATATATATATATATATATATATATATATATATATATATATATATATATATATATATAACATACATGGACATACACACACATATGGATATTTATTATATACCTGAGTGTTTTTTATGTTTTCAAGAATTTTGGAGCTAACAAAAATCACATTCATTTTCCTTCCTTTTCATTTTTTTTCAAAACCTAAATAACTGTCTCTTTTGAATATATAATTTTAAAGAGAATGTCACCATCTCTGATCTGTCAGTGGCTTTGAAATTAGATGTGCAAATAGGATAAAGTTATTTAGTATTTTTGGTGGAAGAGAGGAATATTACTAGGGTTCTATTCAGGGGTTCTCTGCTTGCTAGACAGGACTTTGGTTGTATAGCACTAAGCAGCTCAACTACTTTGGTCATACTTATAGTCCATTTTATGTACTTGAGGTCTTGAGCTTTTTGCCCAGGTGTGATCTTAGATTAACTGAGACTTTGCTACCTATGTCTCCCACATAATTAACTAGGATTATAGATGTGAACCCCGATGGCAAGCGCATTTGTTGAAATGGCTGTCTTGGCAGTTTTTTTCTCTGTCCTAGCCTTAGACCATGATCCTTGTAATTTCTGCTTCCCAATCAGCTGGGATTACAGGTTTGGGCTACTATACTTGGTGTACATGACACCTTCTGTTTTTTAAAAGAGTTTTTTACTGTAAAAATACTGTATAGAGGGGATTATAGTTACATGAGCAAGGTAATGAGTATATTTTCTATCAAGATTGTTACCTCCTCCTTTGTTTTTCCCTACCCTTCTTCCCTCCCCCCTCCACAACTACACTCCCCCTCTCCTCCCTTCCCCAGTTCCCAGCCTAAATTGTGAACTTCCTTTCTCAACATAGTGTCTTCTGCATTTCATTGTTACAATGGGTTGGCCTGTATCCCTATCTAAACATTTTGTTTTTTCCATTCCTCTCCCCAATCTAGAGAAGTGTGTATATAAGATGCAGGGCACCAACATTAAAAACAGTGAAAACAGGGGTTATCCGTGGGGGAGTAACATACAAAAAACATCACATGATAGATAATAAACCCTATCTTGGTGTTCATATCGCTTAACATCATCTTATCTGGTCATATCTACATAGCTTTTGGACTTTTATGCTAGTACCAGATATATACTAGTTATTGCAAATAAGGGAAACCATAAGACCTATGTTTCTTTGGGTCTGGCTTACTTCACTTACTATAATTTTTTCCAAGCCTCCATTTAGAGCTCTCCTATGACCCAGCAAACCCACTTTTGGCCATTTCCCAAATGATCACACACAAGACCATTAGTTACAACAGCTAAGATATGGAAACAACCCAGATGACCCTCAGTAGATGAATGGATAAGAAAATATGATACACACACCCACAAACACACACCCACACCCACACCCACACCCCCACACACACACTAGAATTCTTTGCCTCCATAAGAGAGAATGACATCACCCCATTTGATTGGAAATGGAAAGACACAGAAACAATTATATTAAGTGAAATAAGCCAAGCTTAAATAACCATACGTCCAATGGTTAACCTTACTTGCAGTAACTAGAACATGGTAGTATATAACCATATAAGAGGATATTATGTGAAATGAACCCCAAGATAGGGACACAATATTTTTTATTCCATGAAATTCTTATCTCTATATAATCCCCCAAATAAAATTGGAAGGGGAACTGTGGTTCAAATACAGAGCACCACCCTTGAGGGAAAAAGTTTAAGTGAGAAGGTAAGGTCTAGATTTTAAACCATAATATCAGCACTCAAAAAAACTTGATTTCTTTTCCTTGATGTTTTTATCAAATTGCTCATAAAATAATCAACGTTGTATTTATGTTTAGGATTACTATTAGAATCATGTTATATTTATTGATATTATTTTTGTTTTCTGAAATTTTACTTACATATTAATATCCAGTAATGAGAAGAGATGATTAATGTTTCACAATTTTTATGGCAGTTGAATATATGGATGAGAGATGCATACAAGAAGTTTGGACTGAAATAGATATTTGCAAGCACTTCACATAAATAAATGATAGTTGAAGAAGCCGTGGGCATGTATGAAATAAACTAAAGAAACCATCAAGGAAAGATAAGGCGTGCTCTTGGAAAGCACACAATTTTGGAAGAAAAAAAAAACAACCAAGGAAATATATAGATTTGGTAAGAACTTTGTAACCCACCTAAACATTTGATTCCTTATTTCTAATGCAAGGCATTTCAGTTAAGTTTAGTTTACAAAGTTAATCATGATTGATATTTAATACTAACTGACCTCTGTCCCAGGTAAGCAATTATTCTAGCCAGGTGGCAGGGGCTCATGGCTATAATCCTAGCTACTCAGAGGGCTGAGATCTCTAGATCCTAGTTCAAAGCCAGGTTGGAGAGGAAAGTTGGTGAGACTTTTCTGTTCAATTAGCCACGAGAAAACTTGAAGTGGCACTGAGGTGCAAAATGGCAGCACTAGTCTTGAGTAATAAATCTCAGAGACAGAACCCAGGCCCTGATTTCAAGCTGTCTGGACTTATTCTTAAAATACTTGTTCTCAGGATTTCTATAACTTCTCTAGAAGAAGGTTTTAAATTTAAGGATTTTTATTTCTGTTGTCATTGATTTTTAAGATGTGCAGAGAAAAAATATAGTCAGAAGTGGTTTGTATTGCTTTGTATTACGCATTGCCTCTCCAGAGATCAGTGGAAAATCAGATGGCCAAATCCTGGCTGTTGGCAATGAAGATGGATATGTGTTTCTTAGCAAAGAAACAAACTTAAGAAATGGTAGCCTTTATATATAACACCTTAATAGTAAAAATAAAACAAATATTATTACTATTATAATTTTTTGTCAATTGTGAGGCTTGAATCCTGGGTCTCAACATGGTCCCTTAGATCTTCAGCTCCAGGCTACCAATCTACCACTTGAGCAACAGTGCCACTTCATATTTTCTGAACCTTTAGTTGGAGATAAGGATCTCACAGATTTTTCTGCCCGGGCTGCTTTTGAACAGAGACCCTCAGTTCTCAGTCTCCTTAGTAGTTAGAATTACAGGTGTGAGCCAATGGGGCTCGACAGTAAAATTATTTTGCAAAAGAAAAATTCCACGATTGTATACTTAAAAAAATCACAATCTGGCAAGTGTATCTGTAACATTGTTGTATCCAGTAACCATAGGCAGCAATCATTTTTAGATCTCACTATGTCCTGTCCAATGCCAGATAATATTCGATTAATTTATTTTACTTTTTCCTAACAAAGTTAATTATGAATGCCCAACAGCACAATTTTCTAGTGAGTATAAAGAATTCTTCAAATTATTTATTTCCTTTTTTATTTTTGTTGGTCATGGGGCTTGAACTCTGGGCCTCGGCACTGTCCCTCAGATGTCCAGCTCAAGGCGAGTGCTCTACCACTTGAGCTACAGCGCCACTTCCAGTTTTCTAGTGGTTTATTGGAGATAGGAGTCTCTTGATCTTTCCTGTCCAGGCTGGCTTTGAACCACGATCTTCAGATCTCAGACTGCTGAGTGGCTAAGATTACAGGTGTGAGCCACCGGTGTCTGGCCAACATATTTATTTCAACAAACAGCATTTTACACTTGTTTGTTTTGTTTTTTAAATTTTGCCAGAGCTGGGGCTTGAAGTCAGGGGCTGGGCACTCTCTTTGAACTTCATTTCCTCAAGGCTAGCACACTACCAATTGAGCCACATCACCCCTTCCAATTTTTCTGCTTACGTCATACTGAGGAATCAAATAAAGGGCTTCATGCATGCGAGAAGGCCAGCAATCTACCACTAATGACATTCCCAGTCATTGGGTCTTTGGTTGTTATTGTTGTTGTTTTAAGATAGCATTTTACTATGTGTCTTTCTGTTGGCCTAAAACTTAGGCTGGTCTCAAGCTAACTTCTAAATCTGCCTCCGAACTTCAGAAATTACAAACATGGACCACCGTATTCGGCTTAGGATTCTTTGTGAGAGAATACTCTTCTCAGATATAGAAAGAGTTATTCTGTCTTCCTTAGACTGGATGGTTTTTGCATTCAGCACTGTTAATCACATTTCTTGTCCTGGTATGTTTCCCCTTCTAGATCAATAGATGTATTTCAGATTCTGAACTTGAAGCTGATCCTTGTCATCCAACAACATCATATTCTTGTGAATAGCACTAGCTGGCCTCATGAGCATAGCAGTCAGCTGGAGCTCAGCTATCTGATGGCCTTGGGCTCCATCAATGCAATAATTTCTGTGCACAGACTGAATACTGTCATAGAAAATTTTGATTTCTTCCATTCTGTTCTCAGCTACTTACCATTTTCAGGTTTGTATGTTTTAAACTCTGCTAAACATTAATTATATTACTATTTCCGGCCATTTTCAAAAGTAACATATATGTCTTACTTTAAAATTCATTCAAACATGCAAAAATGTTAACGTAGTTGCTGTTGACCAGTGGTTCCTGAATTTAGAGGTCAGGTTTAAAGCAGCCTATGCAGATAATCTGAGATATTTCTCCAGTTAAGAAACCATAATCCAGAAGTAGATATGGTGCTCAAGTGGTAGAGTGTCAGCTTTGAGCAAAAAGACCAAACAAGAATTATAGGTCTAATTCTAATTCCATTATTTTCTCATAGAAAACACATATGTGTGCACGCGTGGGTGCACGCGCTCACGCGCACACAGACACACACAGACACACACACAAATCTACATTCTCCTAGACTCCCCTTCTTGAGTAGTATTCAATGCCATTAACTCAATGCATATTTTTCTCCAAATTATTATGGAAGAGATTAAACTACATTTGTATTTATGATAAGGTATTTTTTGTACTTTTTGTTTGCAATTTTGTGTACTTATATGAGAGAACAGTATTTTGCAGACTAAACAGAAATCAATGTGTTGGTAAATAGATAGGTGACAGGTAGACTGAAAGATGCAGATGATACCATTTGAAATTTTATTTCTCCAAGTTTAAATATATATACATACATATGTATTTAAAATTCCTGCCAAGATTTTGTTTCCATTAACAATGATCTATTTGTATTATTATATAAATTTAACTGATTGTATGTTTCATAGTAAATTAATATTTATAGAATTTATTTCCTTTGGAGACCAGGTTCTGCAGTGCAGACCAGGCTTTCCTCGCCTCCTTATTCTCCTGTGTCAGGTTCGTGATTATTGGCTGGCATTACCATGTGTTAGCACAGTACCATGTGCAGCTATACAATTTGCATTTTGTACAGTAGAATATTACTGTGAACAGCTTTAAGCCATATATCTTCATGAGTATGAATGAATTTCCTGCGAAAATGTTACAAATAGCGTTATTGAGTGAAGCAAATTATAGTAGGCAGGCCTGTAATTCCAGCACCCAGGTAGATTGTTAGTTTAAGAACAGCCTGAGCTACACAGCAAGTCCCTTTTAAAACAAAACAACAACAACTGGTGAGCTTGGAAGAGGGAAAGTATTGTTAAATGGGGGTATAGGAACATACAAAATTGAGAGAGAGAGAGAGAGAGAGAGAGAGAGAGAGAGAGAGAGAGAGAGAGAGAGAGAGAGAGAGAGAGAGTGCTTGTGCAGGTCCTAGGGCTTGAACTCAGGGCCTGGCACTGTTCCTGAGGCTTATGATCCAGTCTAGCACTCTATCATCTGAACCAAACTCCACCTCAAGCTTTTTAGAGGTCATTGGAGGTGAGTCTGATCCAGTTTCCTGTCCAGACTTTGAAACTTAATCCTATTTTTTCAGCCGATTTTGTGAGTAGGATTACAGGCATGTTGTATTACTGTTAAGTAATATAGTAAATATCATGCCAGTTTATATACCTTCCAGCAGTTTTTGGGTGTTGCATACACCCGCTCCATGTTTGATGACACCCAGATCTCATAATCCCGTGAGATAAGTATTGTTATGCTCACTCTACCTGAGAAGAATTTGATATCCAGAGAGTTTAGTTAATTTTGAATCCCCAGCTACTATACAGTGGAGCCTGTATTCAAGCCCAACTAGTTCTGTATACTTCAGAAAACATGGAGGCATCATGTGGTCTAGTCAACATTTGTTCTAGCAAGTACTGCTCTTTGCAAGTACAGTTTTGTGCCTGACAGATTACCTTTCTCTCTCTTTAACTCTTTGCAACCCCTTTCATAAGCTAGGGACAGCACAAGTCATGAGAAGAGCCATTTTTGAAGGGGAAATACATATTAATCTGATCTTCCATTTGAGTTTTGCCACCAGCAACATATTTCTGTTTTTTCTTTTGTATTATTATTATTTTTTGGGTCCGGTCATGGGGCCTGAACTCTGGGCCTGGGCGCTGTCCCTCAGCTCTTCAGCTCAAGGCTAGCACTCTACCACTTGAGCCACAATGCCACTTCCTGCTTTTTTCTTTTTACTTATGTGGTGGTGAGTAATCAAACCCAGGGCCTCAGGCATGCAAGGCAAGCGCTCTACCACCGAGTCACATTCCCAGCCCTCTTTTGTATTATTATTATAAAGGCAAGTTACACAGACGTTACAGTTATATGTCAGGTATGGATATATATCTTTTTTGAAAGGTCACCTCTTCCCTTGCTCCTCAATTTTTCTCTCTCACTGGTTTGGTTTTATTAACTTTCTTCTTCTTCTTCTTCTAGCAGTCAGCCACTGCCTCAAGAGAGAGCACAGTTCCTAGGATGTAGGAATTGTGAAAGGTTCTGGCTCCATATTCCCTATCCCTCTGTAGGATGTAAGCCTAGATCTCTGGGGCCTCGTGGCTATCATTCATTCATCATTTCTCATTGCCTAGTCACAGGCTGGTCCCAAATCCTGGCAAAGATATGAAATTGCCAGTGATTTCTTTGTTGAAAACAGTACACAAATAAATCCCACCCTCATAGCTCCTGTTAGAGGTAAGCCTTAGCTGCGAATGTGGCTTAGTGGTAGAGTGCTTACCTAGCAAGCATGACTCCCTGGGTTCGAATCCTCAGTACCACATAAAAAGAAAAAGCCAAAAGTGGCACTGTGTCTTAAGTGATAGAATGTAGCCTTGAGCAAAAGCAGCTCAAGAACATGCCCACACTCTGAGTTCAAACCCCAACACTGACAAAACAAAAAAAGTGATCTTGGTGAGACATACTCTTCTGGGACTCAGGAAGACTGAGGTTATAGGTAAGAGGTAGAGGGAAGGTACTGGTGGCTCATCCCTGTAATCTCAGCTACTCAGGAGGCTGAGACCTGAGGATCATAATTGCAAGCCAGTGCAGGCAGGAAAGTCTATATGAGACTCTTTCCTCCAATTAAGCACCCAAGAGGCCAGACCTGTGGTTCAAGTAGTAGAATGCTAGCGTTGAGCATAAAAATTCAGGGATACCGTCCCGGCCTTGAATTCAAACCCCAGAACAGACACACACACACACACACACACACACACACACACACACACACACACACACACACACACACACACACACACCAATATAGAGCATTTGCCAACAGCCTGCACAAGTTCCATCTCTAGCAACTGAATATAAAAAAAAGCGGGAGAAGGGAAGGAAAGACTTCCTCCAGGAGGTGATATAACCAGGGCCAAAATTCCACAGGAGTACCGAGATGTGGATAAAGGATAAAGAGCCTCAGGCATAAGGTACAGCATGGGCAAAGGTCCTGAAGTGTGGTGTAGAGCAGGTAGTATGAGTGGAATGAAGGTTCAGCGGCTTCAGAAAAGTCTGTTCTTGTGCCAGTTCCAAGCTTTTTTGATTATTATGGCTTTGTAGTAATGTTTGAAATCTGGTATTGACATTCCTCTAGCCCTGTGCTTTCTGTTAGGGATCATTTTCGCTATTTAGCATCTTTTATTGTTCCATATGAAATTTTCGATTGCCGCTTCCATTTTCTTGAAGAAGGAGGTTGGAATATTGATAAATTTCGCATTGAATTTGTAGGCAGTCTTGGGAAGTATTGCCATTTTCATGATGTTGATTGTTCCGATCCAAGATCATGGGAGTTTATGCTACTTTCTAAGTTCTGTTTTGATTTCCTTTTTCAGGTTTTTAAATTTTTCATCATAGAGGTCCTTCACTTTTTGGTTAATTTAATTCCTATTTATTTTTGGAGGCCTATTATGAATGGAGTTTCTTTCCTAATTTCAGCCACATTTTTCTCATTGTTGATAAACAGAAAAGCCATTGATTTTTGAGGGTTAATTTTATACCCTGCTACTTTGCCAAAGTTTTGAATCAACTTGAGAAATTTGGGAGTGGAGTCTTTGAGATTCTTTAAGTACAATAACATATCATCTGCAAAGAGGGTGAGTTTTCCTTTTCCTTCCCTATTGGGATCCCCTTTAGGTTTATATCTTGTCTTATGGCTGTAGCTAGGCATTCTAATACTGGATTGAAGAGAAGTGGAGAGAGTGAACATCCTTGTCTCATTCCTGAGTTAAGAGGGAATGGCTTCAGTTTTTCACCATTAAGTATAATGCTGGCCGTAGGCTTGTCATATACAGCCTTTATTGTATTGAGGAATGTTCCATAGATTCCTAATTTTTTTCAGAACCTTCATTATAAAGGGGTTTTGGATCTTGTCAAATGCTTTTTCTGCATCTATTGAGAAAACCATGGGGTTCTTATCCTTGCTTCAGTTGATGTTATGAATTATATTAATTGATTTGTGTATATTGAGCCAGCTTTGCATTCCTGAAATGAATCCTGTTTGATCATGGTGCATGATTTTTTGGATAAATTGTTGAAATCGATTGGCCAAAATTTTGTTGAAAAGTTTTGCATCAATGTTCATCAAAGAAATGGGTCTATAGTACTATTTCTTTGATGAGTCCCTGCCTGGTTTTGGGATGAGGGTTATGATGGCTTCATAGAATCAGCTCGGTAGTGAACTTTCTCTTCAAATTTTATTGAAGAGCTGAAGGATTATTGGTGTGAGCTCTGCTCTGAAGGACTTGTAGAATTCCACTGTAAAACCATCTGGTCTTGGACTTTTCTTAGATGGGAGGTCTCTTATTGCTCTTTCTATTTCAATGCTTGAAATGGGCCAGTTCAGGTGGTTTAACTCATCTTGGTTTAGTTTCAACATGTCAATACATGGTAGGAAGAGTTCCGTCTCTGCCAAGTTATCAAATTTATTAGCATGAAGTTTTGAGGATTATTCCCTTATAATGTTCTGAATCTCAGTTGTTTCTGTGGTGATGTTACCATTCTCATCTCTGAGTTTATTTATTTGAATGTATTCTCTTCTTTTTTCTGATAAGATTTACTAAGGGGTTATCAATTTTTTTTAATTTTTCGAATAACCCACTCTTTGTTTTGTTGATTCTTTCCATTTTTTTGGATTCTAATTAATTTATTTCTGATTTAATTTTAATCATTTCTTTCCACCTACTGGATTGGGGTTTATCTTGCTGCTCTTTTTCAAGGAGGCTCAGATGTCTCATTAAATTGTTGGTTCCAATTTGTTGATATAGCATCTCAGAGCTATAAACTTGCTTCTGAGTAATGCCTTTACTGTGTCCCAGAGGAGCTGTTTTGAATAACATGAACATTTGGATTACCTTTCTAATTTCTTCCACCACCGACTCATAATTCAGCAGTGTGTTGTTCAGCCTCCATGAGTTACAGGACTTTCTTTGGTGGCTTTTGGTTTTGAGTTCTAATTTTATTCCCTTGTGGTCTGAGAGAATGCAAGGTATAATTTCAATGTTTCTGAATTTGGACAGGTTTGCTTTGTGACCTAAAAAGTGGTCTATTTTGGAAAATGTTCCATGTGCTGCTGAGAAGAACGTGTATTCTGATGCTGCTGAGTGAAATATTCGGTAGATGTTTGTGAAATCTTGTTGATCTATGCAGTTGTTTAGATCTGCTGTTTCTCAGTTGAATTTTTGCCGAGTTCATCTATCTAGTGGGGAGAGTGGTGTGTCAAGTTCCCAACAATCAATGTCATTGTATCTATGTGAGATTTGAGGGAAAGTAGTTTTTCTTGGATAAATTTGTGTGCTCCGTTGTTTGGAAAATAGATATTTAGAATTGTAATATCCTCCTGAAGGAGGGATCCCGTAATTAGTATATAGCGAGCTTCCTTATCTCTTCTCATTGATTTTAATTTGAAGTCTATTTTATCTGACATGAGGCTTGCAACACCTGCCTGTTTATGGGGGCCATTTGCTTGGTATATTTTGTTCCAGCATTTCACATTCAAAATGTGTTTGTTTTTATGGGCAAGATGTGACTCCAGAAGGCAGCAGATAGAAGAATCTTGCTTTTTAATCCAACTAGGCAGTCTATGTTGCTTTATTGGAGAGTTAAGTCCGTTAATGTTGAGAGATTGGACTGAGAGGTCTTTGGGAGTTCCTGTCATTTTATCCACCATCTTGGAAGCTGGGCCAATTGGGTTCTTCCTACGGTTCTTGGATACTCAGTTTAGGTACAGTTTCTTGGCCTTTATTGTGGTCTTCTTGGTTTGCTATGTGTAGGACATCTTTAAGAATCTTTTGTAGGCCTGGTTTGACAGAGATATAGTTTCAATTTTTCTTTGTATGAAAGGTTTTTATTTGACCTTCAGTAATGAAGGAGACTTTAGATGTGAATAGTATTCTTGGTTGATAGTTGTTTGTCTTTAGGGCATGGCATACCTTATCCCAGGCTCTTCTTGCTTTGATTGTCTCTGCTGAGAAATCTGAGGTGATTCTAATTGGTTTCCCTTTATGGGTGATTGATCTTTTCTCCTTCACAGCTTTAAGGATCTTTTCCTTGGTCTGAATTGATCCTGTGTGGATTATAATGTGACGGTGGGATGTCCTGTTCTGGTCTGGTCTAGTTGGAGTTCCAAAAGCTTCTTGTATCTGAATAGGCCTATCTTTTTGCATGTTTGGTAAGTTCTCTGCCAGGTTCCTGTTAAACAAATTTCCTAGACCATTAACTTCTCTCTGTAAGTGTTCCACGACACCCATTATCCTCAGATTAGGCCTCCTTATGGTGTCTTCTAAATGTTGAATAGATCTGTCATATTTCTTGCATTTGTCTTGATGTTTGTACGTTCTTTGTCTATAATAATCTAGGCTGTCTCCAATCCCCGAGATTCGATCTTCTGCACGGTCTAACCTACTGTCAAGAGTTTCTACTTTGTTTTTTATTTTTTTTCTTTCTAATTGGTCGGTTTTGATCGCTTCAAATTCTTTGTTGGAGCTTTGTTTTAGATCTTCTATGAACTTCTTTGCTTCCTTAATTTGGTATTCAGTGTTTATTCTCAAATCACTTAGTTGATTGGTTATGGTTTCCTTGGACTCCCATTACTTCTGTTGGGTTCCATTCAGCATTCCCTTTGTGGTCTCCCTGACTTCTTTCAGCTCTCTGTTTATGGATTCCATAAATGCCTCTAAAGATCTTTGTCTATTTCATCCCGCTCTCTCAATTCCTGTATTACTCTTTGATTAGCTAGCTCACGTTTATGCAATTCCTGACTTTCTCTTTGTCTATTCTCAGTCAGCTCACGCAATTCATGTCTATCTCTTTGACTGGACTCAGCCTGCTCATGCCATTCCTGTTTTTCTCTTTGAGTGTTCTCAATCTGCTCATGAAATTCCTGTGTCAATCTTTGAGTAAGTTCCTCAAGCTCATGATATTCCTGTATTGACCTTTGGTTTGCCTCCTCTCTTTCCCTATCATGCTCACACTGAGTCCTTTGCAGGTTTTCAATTTTTTCATTTACCATGTATACCAGTAGTGTTTGTATAGCTTTTGGGGAGCTCTCCCCTGGATTATTCATTATCTGTTCTGTCCCCTGATTATGATGAGTGGGAATTGAGATACCGGGACTTGACATTTTTCTTGTGTTTTTCTGCTTGTTCTGCCAAATTGGGATGAAAGTAACACCATTTTTGTGCTAGAACACTATCTTAAGACAAGCATCATCCAAAGTCTGTAGTTGCACAGTCAAAAGTCTGCAGATAGAATCTAGTTCAACAGATATATCTATTCAATATCAAACAACTATGTACTAATGGGCTATGAAAAGTAAAGAATAATTTGGCATACCAGAAATTATTAGGTTTAGGGAGAGATGTGGCTAAAAATAGGAATAGAGGGATGTGGAAAGGTAAAAGGAGAGTTAAATTAACTAAGTCCTAATCTCAATAAGGGAAATAGTTTGGATAGAATGATAGTAGAGAGAGAAAAAAAAAGAAGAAATAAGAAAAAGAAAAAAGAGCCAAGAAAGAATAGAAAAACAAATATTAAAATCTATTAAGTGAAACACTTAAAATTTATGCAAATATAACAATGTAATTTTCACAGAAGAACAGGGATAGGATGAGAGAAGGGGAGGGATAGAAAGGAGATGCAAAAAAGTAAAAAAATGCTGAAAATATTATATAGGTATAAAGAGGTAGTACTGCTATTAAGAAACTTGAGTCAAAGAAGTTTTGAATTGAGTAATAAATTTCTGGATTGTGTACATAATGGCGGATAAGGTCTAATAATCGACTATTCGTATATCTGAGGATGAGCATAACAGCAATTAAGTCACCCAAAAAAAACGAAAGAGGAAAAAAAGTGAAAAGAATGAGAAAGAAAAATAGGATCAAAAGTTCAGTAGAGCTAACACACACACACACACACACACACACACACACACACACACACACACACACACACACACAGATATTCCCCAAGAATAAAAAGTGTAAGAGGACAAAAAGAAAGGTTAACAGCAAACAATATTTTTAAATTAAAAATGAAAACAAAAAATTTAAACAAATTTTAAAAGGTACAAAAAGTGAGGTCTTTGATTTTTTGGAGGGGGGTGGGAATATCCTGTATCTCCCTTATGTCTGTAACCAGTCTCTTGTTGGAGTCTCTGGTCTGCTTGTGCTGTTTGATTTTCCTGTGGCTTGATTGGTTTCTTAAGTCAGTTTGTTTGAGCAGGCAGAAAAATGTTCTGCTTTACCCAGAATTTTGTGATCCTCCTCCTAGTCTAGTTCAATGGGAGGGAGATCTGCTTTGAGTATCACAAAAGAGTGAGATGGCTGTTTCCTCTAGTTTGGAGATGCTTTGATGAGTCTTGGTTCTGGGTAGAGTGGAGGCCTTTCAGCAAGCAGTAGAGTTTCCCTGAGGGGCTAGCTTCTGAGACACTTAGAGAGCCTACCCTGGAGACATTCTCAGGGTTTATGTTTACTGAATTTCAGTTGATTGTCAAAACTGCTGTAGGGAGGGGCAGCCTCTGGCTCTGTTTACCCAGTGAAGAAATCAACACTTAAGGAGGGCAGAGCTATCTCTGCCTGGGCTGGATGACTTTTCCTTGGGTGGTGCTGAGCCTGGCAGGTGAGGTCAGGTTCCTGTGACCTGCTAAATGCCTCTTGTTTTCTTCCAAGGCCTGAGTTAGAGCTAGCTGTTCAGCCAGGCCTTTATCAGTATCAAAGATGGAGCTCTCCAGTAGTGGGGAGGGGTGGGGTGGCCTTTCCTCCTCTGCTCCCTTAGAAGGAGTGAGGATATCAGGCTTCTACTCACACAAGAGTCTTGGTTCCTGGGTCGTCTCTGGTATGCGATCTGCAGGATGAAGATGTCTGTTCCTTGTCAGTTCTTGCTGGTGTTGTGTAGAATGCCCTAGCCCGCTGATCTGGGGCCCTCGTCCAGGACTCTCTGTGTTTCAGGTTTGGTGGCTACGGTTGTCACTGCCACCACCACAACTGTAAATGAGCCTGCTGGCAAGTGCACGGACCTGTCCCCTTGCCTGGATTTTCCCTCTCTGGCCAAACTCTCTGTACTGTGATGGCACCCTTGTTGTGATTCTCTTGCTTAGGATTGTTCACTGGAACACTTAAACTGCTTTCTATGAGAGAGCCTGTTTAACCTCCAGTTTCTCCCCTACCATCTTCCCAGATCTCTTTTGAATTTTAATCATTTCTTGTTAATGTTATCTTTAATCTCTCTATACAAAAATCAATAATTAATTCAAGGGAGAAGAAAGGAAAAAATTAAGCAACTCCTTACATTTTTCAATTTTCAATAACATGATATTGCTTATATCATTTTCTGTTTATGCTTGAGACTATATAACTCAATTTAGTTAGACCTTTCATAAGGCTATATGTATTTTATTTATTTTATGTTGATTGTTCTTTCCAAAGCCTGCGTGTCTAATTTCCCTTGTTTTTTTTTCAGTCTCAAGTAGTTTAGATTTCAAATTGAAGAATAAATTGAAGGAAGCAAACAAAAAATACAGTTCCTCTCATCTGATATTGCTTCTACAAGAATGAAGAAAGAAATCAAAACAACATTGAGATATCACCTCACTCCAGTTAGAACAGCAAAAATCAAGAACTCTACCAACAATAGATGCTGGAGGGGATGTGGACAGAAAGGAACCTTACTTCATTGTTGGTGGGAATGTAAACTTGTTCAACCACTTTGGAAAGCAGTATGGAGGTTCCTCAAAAGACTTCACATAGATCTCCCCTATGATCCAGCAATCCCACTTTTGGGCATTTACCCAAATGTTTACAAACAAGACCACACTAAAGCTACCAGCACAACTATGTTTATTGCAGCATTATTTACCATAGCTAAGATCTGGAACCAGCCCAGATGCCCCTCAGTAGATGAATGGATCAAGAAAATGTGGTATATATACACAATGGAATTCTATGCCTCCATCAGAAAGAATGACATTTCCCCATTTGTTAGTAAATGGAAAGGTTTGGAAAAAATTATATTAAGTGAAGTAAGCCAGGCCCAAAGAAGCATAGGTCCCATGGTTTCCCTTATTTGCAATATCTAGTATAGGTATGAGTCCAGCAGAAAAGGTCAGATAATGTGATGTTAGGAAAATGAACCCTTAAATATGTATTTTAATGTTTTCGTTTATTTCATGCATGTGTTTCTAACGCATTTATAAGATTATTTCTTTGTTGCTTTGTATGTCCCTCCCCCACAGTGTAACCCCCGCTTTCACTATATTTGATGTCAGTATAACATGTGGAGGAGATGGGGACAAACAAGTCGTTTAAGGATTCAGGTGGACCTGTTGCAACAATGAGAAGTACAAAATGTCATGTCAAAACCAGCTTTACAATGTCGGTGTGGGGGGGGAGGGGGGTATAATTGGGTGGGGGGAGGGGAGTATAATTGGGTGGGGGGAGGGGGGAGGCGGGGAAGGGAGGTGAAGGGTAAACAAAGGAGGAGGCTGCAATGCTTGGTAAGAAATGTATGCATTATCCTGCCCATGTAATTGTAGCCCCTCTGTACAGTATGTT
>NW_027203410.1:0-79823 GCF_024711535.1 Dipodomys merriami | reverse complement strand
GGCCCAACCATCTGATGTGCTTTGTTACCAAAGATGTCTACACACTGTTGTCAATGCTTGATAGGAAATGTACTCGGTATCTTGCCCATGTAATTGTAACGCCTCTGTACAGTATTTTCACAATTAAAAAAAATTCAGGTTTTGAGTTTTGCCTTTTTTGTTTTATGTTGTGTGTTCTACTACTAACTACGTGGTTTTAAAATACTGGGCCTATCTGTGCTAAAATTTTCATCACATCTAACAAGTTTAGTCATTGCAGAATATTTGTTGGTCAATTCTTGATAAGGACCAGGTAGGCTCTATTCTCTATTCTATTTGATCTCCTTGTTGATTTATTGGAAATAATAAAGGGCCTTTGTGGCAAAGATTGCAGTTCAAAGGCAGCCTGGGCTGAAAAATCCCTAAGACTCCATCTCCCAACTAACCTGAAAAGAGCCAGGTTGGAAGCATGGCTCAAGACTCTTATCTCTAACCAGCCAAACACTGGAAATGGTACTGTAACTTAATGTGATAGAGCACTAGCCTTGAGTAGAAGTGCTCAGGGATAGTGCCCAGGCCTTGAGTTCAAACCTCCTTGAATACCAACTGGGACAACCATCCCAGCAACGAGCACCTAGACTCAGCCAGTCTGGGGAACAAGGGACCATGGATAGGTGTAAGAGGAGATGTTGTCAAACAGCTACTTTGTGCCTGCCCTTTCAAAATTAACCACAGTTGGGAGGTCAATAGAAGTAAGAAGCCTGCCCATCCAATGTCTATACCTGTCTACCTATTAACTGAACAGGAATTTATATTCTTGTCTTTGTCACTTGACTTATCCTCTACCTAGTTGCCAGATATCATAAGTAGCTGGAGACATTTCAACCAACATTTTCAGTCCTTCCTCTTGCCATTTATTTGCTCTCTAGTATTTTTTTCCAGCCCTTCAATGCCTCATGAGACCTCTCCAGAGTTCATCTAAGGACTCACACCACCAAGGGACAGCAGCTGCTCACTGCCTTCTCTGGGAGGGGACCAAATTTCAGACTTTTATCCCTAATATCAACGCCCCTGTTCAGCAGGAAGTAGCCAGAGAGAATCCGTGCCCCATTTCATGATTATTAAAAGACTGGAATGTAAGGTCTGCTCCTGGATGGAGAGCAAAGTCTCCACTGAGTACCTGCATTACCTAGGCGCCTGGAACGCCTGGAAGAGGTCACATCTGCATCCACTGAGGTCACATCTGAATTTGATGTGGCCACACCTTTCTCCACCCATACCCCAGATAAAGCCTAACCCAGGCCCAGATGCTCTCTTTCCCAACTCTCTCTCTTTCCCAGCTCTCTCTTTCCCAGTTCTCTTTCCCAGCTCTTTCCCAACTCTTTCCCAGGCCTTTCCCAGCCTTGTGGAGGGCCAAGATGGCCTGGTGCCATCTTGAATAAACCTACCCCTTACCTGAATACCAAAAAAAAAGAATTCATAGTAGTTCTTAAAATCTAAAAGCATATGGACAGGTTTCTCAGCAGAGGAAGCAGGAAAACCCAGACAGCCCTTCCAATATTCCCATGTGGTGTTTCAAAAATCACTAATGATGAAGGAAATGGTGGCCTTGAATTTCATGAAGGCCATTCAGTGGGCATGAGGGGTTTATTTAGATTCATTCTCTTAATTTGTGTACTTTTGGCATTATTGGCATCTGACTCAGTGTTTCATTCTTGATAATCAAGTGCTCTACCACTGTAGCCATGCCACATCCCTTTGTGTGATGCTTTATGCCAAGACCAGACATTCTGGGATCTTCCTACTTGCATGTCATGCCACACTGGGATGACAGATGCATGCCACCATCCTCAGCTTTTCAATTTTTTCCCCATGCTATCCTGAAAGGTCAATGCTCCTGATTTTAGCCCTTCCCTGTAGCTGGGATGAAATTTTTATTAAAAACAAAATTAAGAGCCTAAATTTGGTTTTTAAAAAGTTCAATACATGTGTTACAATTTTCTCCCAAAACATAAAATCCTGTGCTTCTAACTTTAAAATACTTAGCCAGCTAAGGGGTATTATGCATTTTGAATGTCTAACAACCACCCCACATTAGGCTGGCTACACACATTCCCATCACATCTATGTTCATGATTTGCCCAATAGTGACTGCTCTGACCCTGAGCCCCTTCACTTTCTCACAGTCCATCTCTAAGCAACTCTCAATAAAATCTGCATGTCAAGTACCCCATTTCCCAAACCCTACCTGCATCATGACATATAGAATCCACCTCACCTGAGAACCTGAAATCGTTCTCACCAAATACCTGGCAAACTCACCTATGAAACCACGAGCCTGGTTTGGTCATTCACTTACATAACAACGTGACAGCTTCCTGGCTTTGTGGAGGGAACCTACACTGAATCATTGTGAAATAGCAGTCAAAACCGTGAAATCAACAACAGATACATGCTTTGTATCTGGTGAAAGACTGTGCTCAGGGAAGACTCAAAACAGTCCCTCCAAACAGACAATTCAATGTGACAAGTGTAGTGACCATTGGATTCACAATCCTGTGTGCACATACTGAGTTGGAATCTCCTTCTCTACAGGCTTGATAAGCAAATAGTCACTACACCCCCTAATATGGTGACACCTTCTCTGAAACCATTTGAGGTCTGAGTGACATGGGAAGGATTGGACATGAATCAATGGAAGCCACTGCACAGCCCAAAGTTCCTCAGGGGTCTGGAAAGGGACCTCTCCTGATGGTGAAGGATATCAAGGCCTTTCTTTCAGGAGCCAAGGCAAGATAACCCTGACTTCTCTGCAGGTGCAGACACTTACTTTGAGATACTCTCGCTGAAAGACACCACCACACAAGCGGAAGAGTGAGGTCTCCAGAGAACGCACTTAGGGAAGAACAGTTGCAAATCGCACCATAGGTTGGATCTGACAGGAGCCTGCTGTTCACTGGCACCAATGTGACAGGATAGCATCCCATTTTCCAGGCTCTATGGTAGCACAGGAGGGGGCTCTGCCTTGGAATGCTCCGTCCCCCATACTTTATTGATTCAACAGATGTGAAATCCACGAATAGAATTCCTCAGAACCTTCTTGAAGGCCCTTGGTGCCTTTCTCATCCAATTGCTGCCTCCAACAGTGACTGGAAGTAGCCTCAGCTTCTGAAGGACCCCCCAGCTTCTGTCTGACTGGTGGCTTTCAGTCAAGCACACAGGCACTGGCCCTCTTCTTGAATTAGATGGGCCTCACTTGTCTCATCTGAGGGCAAGCCACAGAATTATGGCTTGAGTCTGAAGAAGGTCTAGTCACTGCCACCTTTGAGCTCCTGCAGTTATGAGCTGCCATGTGTTGAGGCCACCAGAAACCATGTATACACGACAGTCTCTGAGGACTCCACACACAGATGCCCAGTCATTCTAGCATTTCAGGTGCCCTGCCAAACACTTAAGGGAATGGCTACAGGAAAAGCAGACCAACTCAACAGAACCAGCTTAGACTAACTTGTGATATTTCAAGATCATGATGCTTCCTTTGCTCTAGACACAAGATAATTATGCCAAGTGCAAAAACAGAGCAACTGCTATCCTGTCACAACTAAAAGTGTGGTGTTCCCACTATCTGTTGCACTGGTGCTGTCCTGGGACTGGTTGCTCTGCCACAAATTGGGTGTCTCATGCAGTCCCTGACATCTGCTCAGGAGGTGGGAAAATACAACCACCTACATAAAAGGGAAACAAATCACACTAATTTGGCTGAATTTGAACCATGATCCCTCACATCTCAGCTTTCTGAGCAGCTAAGATTATAGCTATGAACCCCAGCTCACAAGAAAACACCGAGTGTTTATTCTTAATAGTGAAGTGTATGCCCTTAGAGCAAGGCATGCAGGCTGGTGGTGAGGGCCTGGCTTTGAATCCTGGCTTGTTTGATCTCATTGGTAGAATATGGTGGTAATGGGATTACCTTCCTTAGCTGGGTACTGAGGGGGAACTGTGAGAAACTTAACATATTAAGGACATTTGGGACAATGACCAATGTCAATGGTCAATAGACAATGGCCAATAGACAATGGCCAGGGCATGTGGGCATGATCAGTTTGAAGGGCAAACTTTCCACAAACAATTCTTATTGCAAACACATTGCCTTCAAAGCCATTGCATGATTTATTAAAAAGGGAATAAGGGATGCTAGTCTGGTTCTGGAAACAGATGTAACCCAAATTGCTGCCAATTCCTCAGTGAGACCTGGGAACGCATGATCAATAGGCAGAAAGTGGACCACAATATGTGGGTATGGACAAAGTTTGTTGACATATCACATGCTGATTTACAGCATACAGACCTAAAAGTAGATCTTCAGACAAAGAGAAGAAAGTTAACTTTACAGAATTTCATACGAACACAGACAATTAGAGGTAATTTTAAGTCAGTAAGCAGGAAGAATTAAACCTTGTCAACAAATGTGAAGTAGCTCCAGTGATCAGAGGTTGCAAAGAGTAAGCAAGGCACAGGTGAGCTTCCTTAAACACACAAAGAGAGTCTCTGGGCATTGTTCTATAGAATTAATAGGGGAGAATAATGGCACTTCCTGCAAACTTTCACCTGAGTCTGGCAGCTGGGCATCAGGCCTTTGCACTGACATGGAAAAAGGGGAGTCCCTCTTATTTCCCCCAGAAGGAATACATGCAGGCATATGCACGCTCATGGCACGTAAGAGTTCAGATGGGGTCATGAGAATCAATGCCTCCAACTAACTTGCCTACTTGGTTCCTACAGCTGTAGAGCTCCATCTTCCTCACACCAACATTTTGTCCTTGTGACTGCCCAGAGACAAAAAAGTTTCCAAACAACTGGAAAGGGTTGCCTTCCTGGAGGGCTCTGATTGGAGAAGAGGCTTGGTCATGAGGACTTCCCATTGGTGGGTTCCAGTGCTGATGTTCTGTGACCTTCCCAAAAATCTTACACCTTCCCTCCCCTACCTTTCAGAATGACAGCACAAAAGCCATTTTAAACACCTGTCTCTACTTTACCCTAACCCACTTTCTTATTTCAAAGGGTAGGGGTTGGGGGCATAAGTTTGCATCAGGAAGCTAAGCTAACAAACAACAAAATAACTTGAGTTTAGAAAGATCTTAACCCTAGGAATACCTCCCTGAGAAGGAGGAGAAGTGCTTTTATGGACTTCTTCAGAACTGTGGTATTCAAAATGGATTGTTACAGACAAACCAATGGGGTAAAGAAGTAAGATGCAGGCTGAGCATCTCTAATCTGAGGATCTTGTGTTGTGATGCTGTCTCAAGTGAGAAGCTTCCACATTGGGCTTCATGTGACTGTGGCCATCAAAACAGGAGCACACTGCTATGGGCTCATGCCTGTAATGCTAGCTGAGATGTAAGGATGTCTACAGTTCAGAGCCAGTGTAGGTAGAAAAGTCTCTGAGATTCTGATCTCCAATTAACCACAAAAATGTAGACATGGAGCTGTGTCTCAAGTAGTAGAGCACTAGCCTTGAGCAAAAAGCCTAAGGTAAGTGCTCAGTTCCTTAGATCAAGCCTCAGGTACAACACAAAAGGAAATGAAAACAAAAAACATCAAGGCACACTAAAAGTATATAAAGTTATCTTCAGTCTAGGTATATAAGTAATGAATGCATTTTATGTTTAGAATTAATCCCAGCACAAAGTTACCTTATCACATATATGCAAATGTTCCAATATCTGAAATTCAAAATATCTCCTTTCTCAAGTATTTTGTAGGAAGGACAGTCAATCTGTTTTAAATTTTCTATTATTAAACCATTCTATAAATTTTTCCACATTCTATATGTCATATAATTTTTAACATTACTTAAATAGAAATAAGCAAACATCTAACTGCAGACATGTGCCTATTGTGCTTTCCATGCTACCAAATTCCTTAATCCTTATCCACAGTACTAAGAAATGGGTACTACTGAAGAAGAGATTAAAAACATTTCTCTATTTCAGGTGGTGTACAGTCTGAGTATTCAAAGGTAAGTCAGGATATGTCGTATTTCTTAAAGCTATACCCTTAAAAAGCAGACATTAGAATACAACACAGGAGGTACTTCCTAAATACTTATTGGATGAGTAAGTGATGGGCACTCAAGACTGCTAGATTCTCTTTCCATAGAAGGGATTATTATGTTATATTAAAAGATAAGAAGTGAAGAACAGAACACATGGGAGAACTTTTGCAGCCATGCTCATTTTTAATCTTATCTCCATATACAGTACTGAAGATCCCTTCAGATGTTAAAAGGGAAGGCAGAGGAAAAGAGAACAATCACCTGGAGATTACAGAGTTTCATCCAGTCAGGACTTAATCTGTTTTATGTCCTAAGTTCTATCTGGAGGCTGATGAATATCAGTCCCAGATGAATGTCAATCAAAATGTAGCTCTCAGTTACAACTTCCCCAAAGAACTTTCAAAATTATGCCAATTGTATTATTCTATACTCTGTAGAAACTAACCCACATGTCACCTTTCCCAGGTCAGAAAGTATGTGCCCAATGGCCAAGTTCACCAAACTCCATGCTAGACAGGCCTTGTTAATATTGCTCTTAGAAACATGTACATCCTGAAGTATCAGAAAGAAACAAGAAAAATGATTCAGAAACCAGCCTGTTGGCATAAACTGCATCACATCAACACCTAAGTAGTTTCTTTATGTGGCTCCATTCTCTGTCCTTCCCAGGGCTTTACCCAGGGACTCTGAGCTAAATTTTTAATATATACATACACATACATATGTATGTACTTATGCATATATGCATATATATGTATGTGCATGCATTTAAACACATATATAAATACAAATACACACAAATTATCATAACAAATAACACTGACTGCCTCCCCATAAAAGAAGTAAGGTTTCCTGAAGCTGAATTCCAGGTCTAATAAACAGAACAAGAAAACTTCTAGATGTAAAGTGAAGGCTCTCAACCTGTAGAGATATTTTTCTATGAAACCAATCAAAATAAGAATCATACCCTTCCAGTCTTCAAAGACAGTTCTTTTTACAGGAATTATGCATAGAGATGCAAAACATAAAGTTGTCTTTTGTCTTAGCTCATGAAGGTAAACTCCCTCTAGAATAAACTACTGAGCCTAGATCATACATTGTATGTTGAAGAATTTAAATACTCAATGCATATTATTGAAATTAATTCATAGTCATGCCTAAGAAATTAATTTACCTCTGCCCTGTTTTCCTTATGTATAATGTACCATGAAATCAAAGAAATAATAGTACAAGTTAAAAAAATACCTATTCCAATGTGGGCAATATGAAAAAAAATTACTAAGGAAAATAGAGATACTCAAAAGTAACTGAATCAGTATGGAAATAAATCAATAGTCAAACTTGTGAGTAGCTGTCAATTGCTGAAAACATTACACCCAGACCTAAACCATTTTATCTTTTCAGAAGGTTCACCATCTCTATAGTAAAATAACCATTTACTCCAATATCCCCCAGCATTGTTGGGGACATGAAGGTTAACAATATATTTTAGAGCTAATTGTCTCTCTGGAGCATTTTTCTCATCAGAGGACTTTTCCATTTTCTACTCAGCACAACCCGCTCTCTGCCCTGCTTGTCAAAGGCAGACTCCAATCCCACAGGCATGCCCATGCCTGGAAAGTCCATCACTAATCCCCAATGGCTGAGCTCACACTCAACACTCTCCATTTCATCTGCAGTTTCTATTGTAACCAAAGGAAAAAGCCAAAGAGCAAGACACAAACAGAGGAGTTCCGGGAAGATGGCGGAGGAGAAGCTGGAATCTGAACAAGCTCTCGCATAGAAAGCAGCTTTAGAGTTCCAGTGAACAGTCCTAAGCCAGAGAATCACACCAAGTGTGCCATCACAGGACAGAGAGTTAGACAAGAGAGGGGAAGCCAAGGCAAAAAGCACCCGAGTGGTCGCCAGCAGCCGCCACGGCGGCGGCGGCGGCAACAGGGTCGCAAGCGGCAGAGACCACAGCCGGGGGCCATACCTGAGCGCTCACACAGAGAGTCCGGGACGAAGGAGCCAGACGCCAGACGCAGCGGGCGAGCGGATTCTACTCAACACCAGCAAGAACCAACAAAGAGCGGACATCCTCACCCTGCAGCTTGCAGACCAGAGACGACCCAGGATCCAAGACTCGGCACCAGAGACGACCCAGGATCCAAGACTCGGCGTGAGTACAAGCCCGACATCCTCACTCCTCAGGGAGCAGAGGAAGGAAGGCCACCCCTCCCCCCCCAGCACCGGTGATCTCCATCTTGGATACCGACAAAGCTCGGAGTTGCTGCTAGCTCCAGCTCAGGCCTTGGAATAAAACGAGTCATTTAGCAGGTCACAAGAACTTAACGCCGAAGTGACCTGCCAGACTCAGCTCCATCCAGGGAAAAGTCACCCAGCTCAGGCGCCAGCCTAGCCTCACTGGGTAACCAGAGCCAGAGGCTGCCCCTCCCTCTAGCAGCCACCACAATCAATTGAAAAACAGAAACCCTGAGAATGGCTCCAGGCTGGGCGCTGTGAGCTTTATCACAAAATAGCCCCAGGGAAAAGCTACTGTTTGTTGAAAGGCCTCAACCCTACCCAGAACCTAGCCTCATCACCACATCCCCCTCTTTTGTGACTCTCAAAGCAGACCACCCTCCCAGAAAACTAACCTGGGAGGGGGATCTCAAAATCTTGGGTAAAGCAGAGCATTTTTCTGCCTCTTCCAACCAACCGACTTAAGAAACCAATCAAACCACAGGACCTCAAGCTGACCAGAGACTCCAAGAGACTGGTTGCAGACAAAAGGGAGATACAGGATTCTTCCCACTCCTCCCCCCCCCAAAAAAAAAAAAATCAAAAGACTTTTTTTTTTTCTTTTCTTCTTCTTCATCTTTTCTTTTTTTTTTTGCTTGTTTTTTGTTTTTTGTTACCTTATATATATATATATATATATATATATATATATATATATGTATATAAATTTTTTTCCCTTCTAAAATTTTATTAATCTTTAATTCTTGCCTCTTCTGAAAAAATAATTGTTTTCCAGTAACTTTTTTTTCTCATCTTATAATTTTTATTTCAGAATTACGTGAATGAGAGTTTTCCTTTCTTTTCTTGTCTTCTTTCTCTTTTTCTTTCTTTCTTAATTATCTTTTTGTTTTTTATCTAGCTCTACTGAACTTCTGATCTTTTCTTCTCCCTTAAAGCTTTTCACATCTCCTCAATGTCCCTCCCCTTCTCTGAACATATTCACATTCCTCTCTAAATAGACGGTCTTTTAACCTCTATAATAACATTAATTTTTACGTTTCTATTCTTTTTCTGGTCTCTCTTTATTCCCCTTTCCGTCTCTTCTTTTTCTCTCTCTCTCTACTTGCATCCTACCCAACCCATTTCCTGCACTGTGATTAGGACATAGTTAACTCTCCTTGTGCCTCCCCACACCAATCTATTCCAATTTTTTACCCACATCTCTCACTAATCCTAATAATTTCTGGTTTTTCAAATTCTTTTCTGCGGTTCGAAGTCCTTTAACATATAGTCGTTTGATGTTGAATAGATGTATCTGTTGAACTAGATTGTATCTGTAGACTATTGACTGTACAAATGCAAACTTTGGTTGATGGTTGCCTTAAGATAGTGTTCTAGCACAAAACTGGTGCAATCTTTATCTCAAATGGGCCGAGTAAGCCGGAAAAACACAAGAAAAATGGCAAATTCGGGTATCTCAATTCCCAACCTTGATAATCAGGGATTAGAACAGATAAAGAATAATCCAGAGGAGAGTTCCCAAATAGCTCTACAAACACTAATAGCAAACATGATAAATGAGAAGTTTGACAATGTACAAAGGACTCTGTATGAGCGTGATAGGGAGAGAGAGGAGGCATCCCAGAAGTTTATACAGGAATATCATAAGCATGAGGAAGCTTCTCAAAAACTGATACAGGATTTGCGTGAACAACTTGAGAATACTCAAAGAGAAAGGGAGGAATGGCGTGAGCAGGCAGAGAACACTCAAAGAGAACTGCAGGAATCCCACAGAAGGGAGGAAACTAATCAAAGAGTAATTCACGAATTAAGAGACCAGGTAGAGAATACACAAAGATCACTAAAGACATTCATGGAATCCATTAACAAAGAGCTGAAGGAAGTCAGGGAGACCACAAAGGGAATGCTGAATGGAACCCAACAGAAGGAATGGGAGTCCAAAGAAACCATAACCAATCAACTAAGTGATTTGAGAACAAACACTGAACACCAAATTAAGGAAGTAAAGAAATTCATACAAGACCTAAAACAGAGCTTCAACAAAGAACTTGAAGCCATCAAAGCTGACCAATTAGAAGGAAAAGAGATAAAAAACAAAGTAGAGAGTCTTGACAGCAGGTTAGACCATGCAGAAGATCGAATCTCAGGGATTGAAGACAGCCTAGATATTATAGAGAAAGAACATACAACCATCCAAGACAAGTCCAAGAAATATGATAGGTCTATCCAACACCTGGAGGACACCATCAGAAGGCCCAATTTAAGGATAATGGGTGTAGAGGAGCACCTAGAAACAGAAGTTAATGGTCTAGGAAATTTGTTTAACAGGATCCTAGCAGAGAACTTCCCAAACATACAAAAAGATAGGCCTATTCAGATACAAGAAGCTTTTAGAACCCCAAATAGACCAGACCAGAATAGGACATCCCACCGTCACATTATAATCCACACAGGATCAACCCAGACCAAGGAAAAGATCCTTAAAGCTGTCAAGGAGAAAAGGTTAATCACCTATAAAGGGAAACCAATTAGAATTACCTCAGATTTCTCAGCAGAGACAATCAAAGCAAGAAGAGCCTGGAATGACGTATGCCATGCCCTAAAAACAAACAACTATCAACCAAGAATACTGTACCCAGCTAAACTCTCCTTCATAACTGAAGGCCAAATAAAAACCTTCCATAGCAAAGAAAAATTGAAACAATACATCTTCACCAAACCAGCCCTGCAAAAGATTCTTAAAGATGTCCTACACATAGAAAACCAACAAGAACGCAACAAAGGCCAAGAAACTGCACACAAACTGAGAATCCAAGAACCTTAGGAAGAACCCAGTTTTCACAGCCCCCAAGAAGGTGGATAACATGGCAGGAACTCCCAAATACCTCTCAGTCCTATCTCTTAACGTTAACGGACTGAACTCTCCAATTAAGCGACATAGACTGTCTAGTTGGATTAAAAAACAAGACCCTTCTATCTGCTGCCTGCAGGAGTCACATCTTGCCCGTAAAAACAAACATATTTTCAAGGTTAAAGGCTGGAACAAAATCTACCAAGCAAACGGCCCTCATAAACAGGCGGGAGTTGCAATCCTAATATCAGATAAAATAGACTTCAAATTAAAATTCGTGAGAAGAGATAAAGAAGGTCGCTACATACTAATTAAAGGATCTCTCCTTCAGGAGGATATTACAATTCTAAATATCTATTCGCCAAACAATGGAGCACCCAAATTTATCAAAGAAACACTACTTTTCCTCAAATCCCAGATAGATCCAAAGACATTAATCGTTGGGGATTTTAACACACCACTCTCCCCACTAGATAGATCAACTCGGCAAAAACTCAACAGAGAAACCGCAGATCTAAACAGCTGCATAGATCAACTAGACTTAACAGACATTTACCGAACATTCCACCCAGCAGCATCAGAATACACGTTCTTCTCAGCAGCACATGGAACGTTTTCTAAAATAGACCACATTTTAGGCCACAAAGCAAACTTATCTAAATTCAGAAACATTGAAGTTATACCTTGCATTCTCTCTGACCACAAGGGAATAAAATTAGAACTCAACACCAAAAGCCACCAAAGAAAGTCCGGTATCACATGGAGGCTGAACAACACACTGCTGAATCATGAGTGGGTCATGGAAGAGATTAGAAAGGAAATTCAAATGTTCATGCTATTCAACAAAAATGAACACACAAATTACCAGCTCCTCTGGGACACAGCAAAGGCAGTACTCAGAGGCAAGTTTATAGCTCTGAGCTCCTACATCAACAAATTGGAGAGATCGGAAACTAACAATTTAATGACACATCTAAACCTCCTTGAAAAAGAGCAGCAAGATAAACCCCAATCCAGTAGACGGAAAGAAATAATCAAAATTAAATCAGAATTAAATGAATTAGAATCCAAAAAAACTATAGAAAGAATCAACAAAACAAAGAGTTGGTTCTTCGAAAAACTTAACAAAATTGACAGACCCTTAGCAAACCTTATCAGAAAAAGGAGAGAGCACACCCAAATTAATAAACTCAGAGATGAGAATGGAAACATCACCACGGAAACAACCAAGATTCAGAACATTATAAGGGAATACTTCTCAAAACTTTATGCTAATAAGTTTGAGAACTTGACAGAAATGGACCTTTTCCTAGCAAATATTGACATGCCAAAACTAAACCAAGATGAGTTAAACCAGCTTAACAGGCCCATATCAAGCATTGAAATAGAAACAGCAATAAGAGACCTCCCAGCTAAGAAAAGTCCAGGACCAGATGGTTTTACAGCGGAATTTTACAAGGCCTTCAAAGCAGAGCTCACACCAATACTCCTCCAACTCTTCAATGAAATTGAAAGAGAAAGCTCACTACCGAACACATTCTATGAAGCCATCATAACCCTCATCCCAAAACCAGGCAGGGACTCATCAAAGAAAGAAAACTATAGACCCATTTCTTTGATGAACATTGTTGCAAAACTTCTCAACAAAATTTTGGCCAATCGATTTCAACAATTCATCTAAAAAATCATACACCATGATCAAACAGGATTCATTTCAGGGATGCAAAGCTGGTTCAATATACGCAAATCAATTAATATTATTCATCACATCAACAGGAGCAAGAATAAGAACCACATGGTTATCTCAATAGATGCAGAAAAAGCATTTGACAAGATCCAACACCCCTTTATGATGAAGGTTCTGGAAAAATTAGGAATCCATGGAACATTCCTCAATACAATAAAGGCTGTATATGACAAACCTACAGCCAGCATTATACTCAATGGTGAAAAACTAAAGCCATTTCCTCTTAACTCAGGAACAAGACAAGGATGCCCACTCTCTCCACTTCTCTTCAATCTAGTATTAGAATGCCTAGCTACAGCAATAAGGCAAGATGCAGACATAAAGGGGATCCAAATAGGGAAAGAAGAAATAAAACTTTCCCTCTTTGCAGATGACATGATCTTGTATTTAAAGAATCCCATAGACTCCACTCCCAAATTACTCAAGCTGATTCAAAACTTTGGCAAAGTAGCAGGTTATAAAATTAACCCCCCAAAATCAATGGCTTTTCTATATGCCAACAATGAGAAAAGTGTGGCTGAAATTAGGAAAGCAACTCCATTTGTAATAGCCCCACAAAAAATAAAATACCTAGGAATTAACTTAACCAAAGAAGTGAAGGACCTCTATGATGAAAACTTTAAAATCTTGAAAAAGGAAATCAACACAGAACTTAAAAAATGGCAAAACCTCCCATGCTCCTGGATTGGCAAGATTAACATCGTGAAAATGGCAATACTTCCCAAGGCTATCTACAAATTCAACGCGATACCTATCAAAATTCCACCCTCATTCTTCAAGGAAATAGAGGAGGCAATCCAAAAATTCATATGGAACAATAAAAGACCCCGAACAGCAAAAACGCTCCTCAATGGAAAGAACACTGCTGGAGGAATATCAATACCAAATTTCAAACTCTACTATAAAGCCATAGTAATCAAAACAGCTTGGTTTTGGCATAAGAACAGACCTCAGGACCAATGGAATAGAATTGAAAACCCAGAAATGAACCTACAGACCTATAGCCATCTAATCTTCGATAAGGAAGCTAAAACAATAGAATGGAAGAAAGACAGCCTCTTCAGTAAATGGTGCTGGCAAAATTGGTTAACTACATGTAGAAAACTAAAGCTAGATCCTTATATATCACCCTGCACCAGAATCAACTCCAAATGGATCAAAGACCTTGAACTCAAAGCAGACACTCTGAAAACATTACAGGATGGAATAGGAGAAACCCTAGGTCTCCTTGGCTCAGGTCGAAATTTTCTGAATAGAGACCCGGAAGTACAACAAATCAAAGAAAGGTTGGACAAATGGGATTGCATAAGGTTGCAGAGCTTCTGCAGGGCAAATGACATAGCTAGCAAGATCAATAGAAAGCCCACCGATTGGGAGAAGATCTTTACTAGCCATACAACGGACAAGGGTCTCATATCTAAAATATACTTGGAACTCAAAAAATTAAACCACCCAACAACAAATCCTCAAAGAAACAACTGCCCAATAAATAAGTGGGCGAAAGACTTAAAGAGAAGCTTCTCTGAAGAAGAAAGAAGGATGGCCAATAGACACATGAAGAAATGTTCAACATCCCTAGCCATAAAAGAAATGCAAATCAAAACAACATTGATATATCACCTCACTCCAGTTAGAACAGCAAAAATCAAGAACTCTAATAACAACAGATGCTGGAGGGGATGTGGACAGAAAGGAACCTTACTTCATTGTTGGTGGGAATGTAAACTTGTTCAACCACTTTGGAAAGCAGTATGGAGGTTCCTCAAAAGACTTCACATAGATCTCCCCTATGATCCAGCAATCCCACTTTTGGGCATTTACCCAAATGTTTACAAACAAGACCACACTAAAGCTACCAGCACAACTATGTTTATTGCAGCATTATTTACCATAGCTAAGATATGGAACCAACCCAGATGCCCCTCAGTAGATGAATGGATCAAGAAAATGTGGTATATATACACAATGGAATTCTATGCCTCCATCAGAAAGAACGACATTTCCCCATTTGTTAGGAAATGGAAAGGTTTGGAAAAAATTATATTAAGTGAAGTAAGCCAGGCCCAAAGAAGCATAGGTCCCATGGTTTCCCTTATTTGCAATATCTAGTATAGGTATGAGTCAAGCGGAAAAGGCCAGATAATGTGATGTTAGGAAAATGAACCCTTAAATATGTATTTTAATGTTTTCGTTTCTTTCATGCATGTGTTTCTAATGCATTTATAAGATTATTTCTTTGTTGCTTTGTATGTCCCTCCCCCACAGTGTAACCCCCGCTTTCACTATATTTGATGTCAGTATAACATGTGGAGGAGATGGGGACAAACAAGTCGTTTAAGGATTCAGGTGGACCTGTTGCAACAATGAGAAGTACAAAATGTCATGTCAAAACCAGCTTTACAATTTCGGTGTGGGGGGGGAGGGGGGTATAATTGGGTGGGGGGAGGGAGGTAAAATTGGGTGGGGGGAGGGGGGAGGCGGGGAAGGGAAGTGAAGGGTAAACAAAGGAGGAGGCTGCAATGCTTGGTAAGAAATGTATGCATTATCCTGCCCATGTAATTGTAGCCCCTCTGTACAGTATGTTCTCAAATAAAATAAAATACAATTTAAAAATAAAAAAAAAAAAGACACAAACAGACCAGAACAGCAGCCACAGACAGTGCTGAAGTCTGAAATGGGACTTAATATTTATGAAAAAAACCATTCCTTAGGTTGAATCAATAGCTCCAAGTTCCCAGCTGCACCTGGGCATGGGCAACCCCTCCTGCTGCACAGCATGCCCTCTTCATTCATTGGTTCAGCATCTTGCATCATGGTTGAATCAGTCTTACCCAAGGAAAGGAAGAAAAGGAATGACATCTGTTCTGTTCTCTGCAATTTATCAGCTCTAGTTTTCTCATCCAAGAAACACATATGTCCAGTCCCTTCCTCACACACAGTCTTTGTTCTAGCACTGCAGAACTGCAATTCTGGGGGAAGAGAGAGTCACACAGTGTTATCTTAGCTCTTGCTTGTTTATGAAGTGTTCTAAACCCAAGGAAGAAACATTTAGATTGGAGACATGGAAAAAAAAAGATTTCTGTTCTCACTAATTTGTTTCAAATTTTAAGGATACAGTCAATTTGGAAGCCTGCTAGCAGAGACATGGTTTTTTGCAGTTTGGTCTCTGCCTTTTGAGTCCCCCTGTATCCTGGTTAGAAAGACCAGAGAATTCACATAATCCATTCTATCGCTTGTGTCAAAATAGCCCATTTTTTTAATTAGTTTTTTTATTGTGAAAATACTGTACAGAGGGTTTACAATTACATGGACAAGATAATAAGTACATTTCTTATCAAGCATTGTAACCTCCTCTTCTGTTTCACCTTCCCATTCCTTCTCATCTTCCCCGCCTCCTCCACCAAACCCCCCCGCCCCCCCCAACAAAGTTGTAAAGTTCGTTTTTGACAAAACGACTTGTACATCTCATTGTTGCAATGGGTCCACCTGTATCCCTATTTAAACGATTTGTTTTTCCCCTTCCCCTCCACAAATTATACCGACATCAAATACAGTGAAAGCAGGGGTTATACTGTGGGGAAGGGACATACATAGCAACAAAGAAATAATCTTATAAATGTTAGAAACAATCGCATGAAAGAAAAAAAAAACATTTGAATATATATCTTAGGTTTCATTTCCCTAACATCACCTTATCTGAAGTTTACTGCTTAACTCAGACATATACTAGATATTGCAAATAAGGGAAGCCATGGGACCTATGTTTCTCTGGGCCTGGATTACTTCACTTAATATAATTTTTTCCAAGCCTTTCCATTTCCTAACAAATGGGGGCAATGCCATTCTTTCTGATGGAGGCAAAGAATTCCATGTGTGTGTGTGTGTGTGTGTGTGTGTGTGTGTGTGTGTGTGTGTGTGTGTGTGTGTACCACATTTTCTTGATCCATTCATCTACTGAGGGGCATGGGCTTGGTTCCATATCTTAGCTATAGTAAATAATATTGCAATAAACATAGTCATGCTGGTAACTTTAGTGTGGTCTTGTTTGTAAACATTTGGGTAAATGCCCAAAAGTGGGATTGCTGGGTCATAGGGGAGCTCTATGTGGAGTCTTTTGAGGAACCTCCATACTACTTGCCAAAGTGGTTGAACAAGTTTACATTCCCACCAACAATGCAGTAAGATTCCCTTCTGTCCACATCCCCTCCAGCATCTGTTGTTATTAGAGTTCGTGATTTTAGCCATTCTAACTGGAGTGAGGTGGTATCTAAGTGGTGTTTTGATCTGCATTTCTTTTATGGCTAGGGATGTTGAGCATTTTTTCATGTGTCTATTGGCCATCCTCTTTCCTCTTCAGAGAAGTTTCTCTTTAAGTCTTTAGCCCACTTATTTATTGTGCAGTTGTTTCTTTGATGATTTGTTGTTGGGGGATTTAATTTTTTGAGTTCCAACTATATTTTAGATATGAGACCCTTGTCCGTTGAATGGCTAGTTTATCTTCTCCCAATCCATGGGCTTAAAAATAGCCCATCTTGAAGGCCAAATCACCTTCAACACTTTGCAGGGAAAAGGAATGATATCCCTTATCCATTCTCTTGTTAAGAGTTAACATAATGTGGCAAATTCCTCCTATCCTTAGCCTCATTTTCCTTAGTCCAGAATTTCTGTTTAGCAGACCACTGTTAGGCTCACTTCCAGCTTCATGAAAGATACTCTCCTTACAGGCCATCTAAGTCAATGTTAACACCTCCTTCTTTAGGACAATAGTCTAGATTATTGGGATTGGAGTTCAAATTCAGGAACGCTATTTCCAAAATGGAACATCTGGTTTACTCACGCTCCTGAGACCTACACCAAGTATTAGCATTGAACCTTAGCTCAGTCCCCTGCAATAGCTGATCATATACCTCATCCTACCAATGGCTGGTCACTTTTGGTGGGAGGACCATTCAAGCCCAGGAGTTGAAGGACATCCTGGGTAACACACACAGGAAGATTCAGTCTCAAAGAAACAGGTGCAGAACTTCTCTAACAGAGGCTCTGCTTTTAATCCCAAGTACTACAAAAACAATAATAACCTAATGCATAATAACTTTTTACTAATAATCAATCTCTTTTAATGCACAAATTATAAGTATTCTTTTTAAGCATCAAACTTTAATCTGCAAGTTTATAAAGATTCCAGATTACTGTAGAGGAAAGTCATGCTTAGGTTCCTCGCTCAGTGAAGTAAGTTTAGAAGTAGGAAGCAATTTCAAGTCATTTCTTACCTTAATACAAGGACATCAAAGACATGTTACTGACACTCATTAACTTTGCTATGCCTGTCATCCACCTTGAAAGCTTTTGTGTTGCTGCTGAAGATTTTTCACTATTCACTCATTTGCTTCAATGGGGACTTCTTTTCACATAACAGGATTATTTCCTCCATGCAGTCCTGGAAAGGTATGAAAACAGGAAGTTCCATTATTACTCGACCTCGCTGTTTTCTTTTTTTTTTTTGTGTGCTTGTATGAGAACTTGAACTCAGGGCCTGGGTACTATCCTCTAGCTTTTTCTGTCAAGATTGGTGTTCAATCCCTTGAGCTAAGGCTATATTACCACAGTTTTGATGGCTAAATGGAGATAATTGTGTGGACTGGCTTTCAAATTCAGTCTTCAGATAGCAGCCTTCTGAGTAGGATTAGAGAGGTGAGACTATAGTGCCCAGCCCCCAGAAGCATTTCTTCCTTAGAAGTGGTGTTGTGGTTGAAGAGGTAAAGCACCAGCCTCGAGAACACAAAGGGCCAGGGCCAGTGGCCAGGCTCTGAGTTCAAGCTCCACCACTGAGAAAAGAAAACACTTAAATGAAATGAAACTATTATTTTAGATATGAGACCCTTGTCCATTGTATGGCTAGTGAAGATCTTCTTCCAATCCCTGGGCTTTCTATTGATTTTGCTAGCTATGTCCTTTGCCATGGAGAAACTCTGCAATTTTATGCAAGCACATTTGAACAAACTTTCTTTGATTTGTTGTGTTTCTGGATATCTATTAAGAAAATTTTGGCATACACCAAGGAAACCCAGGGTTTCTCCTATTCTGTCCTGTAATGTTTTCAGGGTGTCTGCTTTGACTCTGAGGACTTTGGTCCATTTGGAGTTGATTCTAGTGCTGGGTGATATATAAGGATTTAGCTTTAGTTTTCTACAAGTAGTTAACCAGCTTTGCCAGAACTATTTACTGAAGAGGTTGTCTTTCTTCAATTCTATTTTTGAGTTCCTTTATTGAAGTTTAGATGGGTTCATTTCTGGGGTTTCAATTCTATTCCATTGGTCCTGAGGTCTGTTTTTGCGCCAGTAACCATCTGTTTTGATTACTATGGCTTTGTAGTAGAGTTTGAAATTTGGTACTGATATTCCTCCAACATTGTTCTTTCTGATAAGGATCATTTTTGTTGCTGCTATTTTTCAAGGAGCATTCCTCAATACAATAAAGTCTGTATATGACCAACCTACAGGCAGAATTATACACAATAATGAAAAACTAAGGCCTTTCCTTCTTAACTCAGGAATGAGACAAGGATCTCCACTTATTCCACTTCTCTTCAAACTAGTATTAGAATGCCTAGCTAAAGAACAAGACAAGATACAACATAAAAGGGGTCCAAATAGGGAAAGATGAAGTAAAACTCCCCCTCTTTGCAGAGGACATGATCTTCTATTTAAAGATTCCCAAGGACACCACTCTCAAATTACTCAAGCTGATTCAAAACTTTGGCAAAGTAGCAGGATATAAAACTAACCCTCAAAAATCACTGACTTTTCTGTATGCTAACAATGAGAAAAGTGTGGCTGAAATCAGGAAACAACTCCATTTGTAACAGCCACCCAAAAAATAAAATACCTAGGAATTAAATTAACCCAAGAAGTGAAGGACCTCTATGATGAAAACTTTAAAAACCTGAAAAAGGAAATCAAACAGAACTTAGAAAGTCGCAAAACCTCCAATGCTCCTGGATTTTAAGGATCAACATCATGAAAATGCAATACCTATCAATATTCCAACCTCATTCTTCAAAGAAATCTAATAAGCAATCCAGAAATTCAAATGGAACAATAAAAGACCTCGAATAGCAAAAACAAATCCTAACAGAAAGAACGGTGCTGGAGGAATATCACTACCAAATTTCAAACTCTATTACAAAGCCATAGTAATCAAAACAGCTTGGTACTGGCACAAGAACAGACCTCAGGACCAAGGCAATAGAATTAAAAACCCAGAAATGAACCTACAGACCTACAGCCATCTAATCTTTGATAAGGGAACTAAAAACATAGAATAGAAGAAAGACAGCCTCTTCAGTAAATGGTGTTGGCAAAATTGGTTATAATCTTGTAAAAAACTAAAGCTAGATATTAATATATCACCCTGCATGAGAATCCACTCCAAATGGATCTCAGAGTCAAAGAAGACACTGTGAAAACATTACAGGATGGAATAGGAGAAACCCTAGGTCTCTTTGGCACAGGACAAAAGTTTATTAATAGACACCCAAAAACACAACAAATCAAAGAAAGGTTGGACAAATTGGATTGCATGAAAATGCAGAGTTTTTGCGTGGTAAAGGATATAGCTAGAAAGATCAATAGAAAGCCCTCGGATTGTGAGAAGATCTTCACTAGCCATACAATGGACAAGGTTCTCATATCTAAAATATACCTGGAACTCAAAAATTAAATCATTCAAAGAAACAACTGCCCAATAAATAAGTGAGCTAAATAAAGACTTAAAGAGAAACTTCTCTGAAGAGGAAAGAAGGATGGCCAATAGACACATGAAGAAATGCTCAACCTTCTTATCCATAAAAGAAATGCAAATCAAAATAACACTGAGATACCACCTCACTGCAGTTAGAATGGCTATAATCAAGAACTCTAAAAAAAAGAGATACCTGAGTGGATGTGGACAGAAGGGAACCCAACCCTACTTCATTGTTGGTGGGAGCGTAAACTTGTTCAACCACTTGGAAAGCAGTATGGAGGTTCTTCAAAAGACTCCACATAGAGCTCCCCCATGACACAGCAATCCCACATTTGGGCATTTACCCTATTGATTACAAACAAGACCATACTAAAGCTACCAGCACAACTATGTTTATTGCAGCATTATTTACTATAGCTAAGATATGGAACCAACCCAGATGTCCCTCAGTAGATGAATGGATCAAGAAAATGTGGTATATATATATATATATTATATATATGTATAATATATATAATATATAATATATAATATATTATATTATATATAATATATATGATATAATATATAATATATATTATATATAATATTATATATAATTTATATAAATTATATACATAATATATATAATTATATGTAATATATATTATATATTGTATATATATTATTATATATATTATATTATATATTTATATATATTATATATATAATATATATTATAATTATATATTATATATAATATATATTACATATAATATATATATGTATATATATATATATATATATATATATATATATATATATATATATATATATATATATAATGGAATTCTATGCCTCCACCGGAAAGAATGACATTGCCCCATTTGTTAGTAAAGGGAAAGACTTGGAAAAAATTGTATTAAGTAAAGTAATCCAGGCCCAAAAAAACATAGGTCCCATGGTTTCCCTTATTTGCAATAACTAGTATATGTCTGAGACAAGAAGTAGAGTTCAAGTAAGTTGATGTTAGGTGAAATCAACCCCTAGAGAACTACTGAAATAATTTTTCTTTCTTCCGATTGTTTCTAACATATTTATAAGATGATTTCTTTGTTGCTTTGTATGTCCCTCCCTCTTGTTATAACCCCTGTTTTCACTATATTTTTTGTTGGTATAATTTGCGGTGTGGAAGGGAAAAAAGAAATTGTTTAAATAGGGATACAAGTGGACCCATTGCAACAATGAGATGTACAAGACCTTATGTCGAAAAATGAACTTTGCAATTTTGGTGGGGGGAGGTTGGGATGGGGGGAAGGGAAATGGGAGGGCAGAGATGGTAAGGGGAAACAAAGGAGGAGGTAACAATGCTTGATAAGAAATGTATTTATTACCTTGCTCATGTAATTGTAACCCCTCTGTATGGAATTTTCACAATGAAAAAAATTAATAATAACCAAAAATGAAACAATTACAGGATAAATTATTTTTGAGGCTCTGGCTTCCATTCTCAACATAAATAGAAAAGGGAGGAAGTAGCACTGTGTCTCAAGTGGTACAGTTCTACTCTTGAGCTGAATTGCTCAGCGACTATGCCCAGGCCCAGAGTTCAATTTGCATGACTAAAAAAAAAAAAAAAGGAAAGAACCATTTCTTCCTTAGCCACAAACATAAGGGTGCTTCTTAAAGATTTTTGTAATTGAAAAATTCTCATTGTACAAATGAGTTAATGCAATTTCAAAAGGAAAGTCTAGAAAGTCAAGAAAAGCTCATTAATCAAATTCAAAATCTAGTTCTTACTTTTTAATGCAACAGTCCCTCTCATGTCTCTCATGGGTATCTTCTATTCTAATTTACTTGGGAGTCCCAAGAGAATATAACTCAGTTTCAAATAACTCAAAGAACATCACTCCTGTTATATGACTAAGCTACATTACATCTGAAGCCTAGTGACCACATGAAATCATCAACTTTACTCGGGATGACTTCTGCCCTTGGGCAATAATAACTAGACTCCTTCACTGGTCTGAGACACCAAGATACTTAACTGTTCTCAATATATGCTTATCCATGAGTGGCTCACACCTCTCATCTCTATACAATCTTCTCTTTTCCCTCAGAATGATGAAAAGTAGTTCGAAAGTCTCTTCAACTCTGGTACAAAACATGCCTATAGCATGAGATTCTCAGCATTGAGAAGGATGTCGTAACTACACGTGCCTTCATACTGCTGGTTCACCTTCTGAAACTTCTCAACCCTTTCTTCAATGATACTGCTGTCTGCTGTCTGTAGAACTGTTTTCCATCAGCACCAGCTATCCACACAGCTCCTTATTGTCTTCATTCAACAGGATCCATGACTGAGTGTCTTCATTCTCCTCTTTTAGTTTTCTTTTTGTCGGTTGTGGGGCTTGAACCCTGGCCCTGGTACTGTCCCTCAATTCTTCAGTTCAAGGCTGGCGCTCTACCACTTGAGCCACAGTGCCAGTTTTGGCTTTTTCTGTTTATGTGTCTGTGAGGAATTGAACCCCGGGCCTCATGCATCTGAAGCAAGTACTATACCACTGAGCCCCCTTCAATCTCCTCTTTGCTGATAGTCACCTGCATAGAAAAATGCAATTGGATATTTAAAATTGCCAACAAAAAGTGCCCTTCCCTCCAATTAATGGATTGTGAATTCAGATTTGTTAGCATCTTGAAGGACTTACATCTTTTTCTTCCTCTTAGAAACCTAAGGTTTAGCATGATCAGATGTACTTTTGATGAAGTAACAACTTTAGGTGGCCAACAGATCCTTTACTCATTTCACATCTATTACTAGCAGGTTACATCAAACATAAACAAGAAAGGCTTAATAAATTAAGCACCACATAAAATTCTTCTGCAAATATTCTATCTGTTCCTTTGCCAACATCATGTCCTTCTCTGGAATATGTGGCTCAGATTGGCCTTCATAGTTGGAAGTTCTTTCAAATGCAGAGTCCTGTGAACCAACGACTTCTCTAGTTCCTACATTTAAACACAAAAAGGAGGGTTTATTTTTTTAAAACCTTCAATACAAGCTGCTGCTTTTCCCCACACCTAACCTAATTCTTTGATTAAACTCAATGGGAGGGCCCCAGCCAAGGAGAGGGATCTTAGAAATGAGAAACAGCCTTAGTCTCCTGAAGACCTACCTAGGTGGTCAGCTTCAACCTGAGTTGCACTCAAAACAACATTGATTTCTTCAACTCCCCTTATCATTGCCTCAAGTAGGTCTTTCATGTTTCTATAACTCACTGTTATTTAACATATAGATCAACACTCCAACTTAGTGGATAGTGAAGTTAAATAATTACTTGAAATTTAATTATCTTATATTTATAAGGTTATACAAAGTGAAACCTCATTTTAAACTGAGAAATGCATTCTTGCTAAAGTAGTCATTGCATAATAATTTCTCTTCTACTGGAGTTATTGTTTGGCTTTTTATTTTTATTTTTATTTTTGTTGTCCATGAAGCTTGAACTTTGGGCCTGGCCCCTGTACCTGTGCTTCTTTGAGCTCAAGGCTAGCTCTCTATCACTTGAGCCATAAGGCCACTTCCACTTATTTTTGAGTAGCTTATTGAAGAGTCTCAAGAACCACTATCCTCAATTCTCAAGTTCCTGAGTATTAGTATTACAGGCATCAGCCAAGCCACTAGCACCTGCCTTGGGCTAACTTTCCAAATGAAATTGTGTAAGAAAAAAAATTGTCTGTTAGTAAGGATCAGTAAAAAATTCCCTCTGACTTTGGAAACATTTTTTCTTGGTTTGTGTATTTTTCTTGCTGGTGGCAATCAAATTCAGAATTTCATGCAAACTAGGCATACTATCACTAGCCATACCTGGATTTATTTTGTGTTCTATTTATTTTAATTTTGGGGGGCTGATTCTGGGACTTGAACTATGGGTCTGGGCACTGTCCCTAAGCATTTTTGCTTAAGGTTACTACTATGCCACTAAAGCTACAGCTGTGTTTCCAACTTTTTGGTTGTTAATTGGAGATAAGCCACATAGATTTTTCTCCCTTGGGTCAGCTTTGAACAGAGATTCTTAAACTTCAGCCTCTTGACTAGCTAGGATTATAGACTTGAGCCACTAGCATACACTTATGTCTTTAAAATATATCCATTAGTAACAATAATAAATGACTTATTATTACTACAGGATCACACCTACAATACTACCTACTTGAGAGGCTGAGATCTGTAGATCATGGTGTAAATACATCATAGTTAGACAACTCAAAGTTCATTAATTTTTGTATGTGCTGGCCCTAAGGATTGAGGGCTTCAATTCAAAGCTTGAGCACTATTTTTGAGCTATAGTACCACTTCCAGGTTTTTCATAGTAGTTTTTCAAAGTAGTTCATAGGACTACTGGACTTTTCTGCCCAGGCTGGCTTTGAACTGCCATTTGTATCCTCCTGTGTAGGATTTAACCAGAAAAGCCACACTGAAGGTGCATACATGCTCAAATGGTAAATGCTAACCTTGGCTGGAAAAAGTTAAGAGGATTCAAGCCCCAGTATTGGCATATATACACTTATATGCATGCATGTGCATACACACACACACACACACACACACACACACACACACACACACACACACACACACACACACACACAAACCAGACTCCTATACTCAGTTCCCCAGGATGAAAAAAAGGTAAAAATAACAAATTATAAGATGGATGATTATTTTAAGTAGCTTCAATAGTTACTAACATGGCTATATTGTGGCTTAGGTGGTAGAATGCTTTCCTCCCATACACCAGTTCAATTCCCCATGTTGTTCAAACCAAACCACACAAACAAAAACACACAAAGAAGCATATCCTACAAAAGATATATAATACTATGTAACAAACATTAATCATTAAAAATAACTGAAAAACAGCAAAATACAGCCATGTCAAAATCATGCATGGGGGGCTGAGAAGGTGGCTTAATGGTAGAGTGCTTGTCTTGCATGCTTGAGGCCCTGGGTTCAATTCCCCAGCATCACATAAGCAAACAGAAAAAAGCCAGAAGTGGCGCTGTGGCTCAAGTGGCAGAGCACTAGCCTTGAGCTGAAGAGCTGTGGGACAGTGCCCAGGCCCAGAGTTCAGGCCCCATGACCGGACCCCAAAAAAAAATCATTCATGGGAATACTCAATATCTAAAGAATGTATTGTTTTCTATCAAATCAATCTATAAATTGAATGCAATTTTATGAGAAGTCTTATCAGGACTTTTTATAGTTTCAGGCTGCATAGCTTAGGAAAAATGAGACCTGGAAAATGACATCTAGGAACTCTGATAGGAATAATACATTTAGAAAAATACATGCACTATCTTCTTTGCTTCTAACTCAGGATGCATTCATCATCTTAAGGATAAGCATCTGTTCTGTGGCAAAAATATATGCATTCTTTCCTGTAAGAAATACACTAAAGGGGCTGCGAAGGTGTCTCAGTGTTAGAGTACTTGCCTTGCATGCATGAGGCCCTGGGTTGGATTCCTCAGCACCACATAAAAAAAAAGAAAAAAGCCAGAAGTGGCGCTGGGGCTCAAGTGGTAGAACACTAGCCTTGAGCTGAAGAGCGGAGGGACAGCGCCCAGGCCCAGAGTTCAGGCCCCAAGACTGGACCCTCCCCCCCCCAAAAAAAGAAATACACTAAAGACTGAATCACCAAATAACCAAGAACTCAGATGGTGTAACCCCAGAGTGATTAAGAGCAAAGATAAACACCTATATATATGGCTTTATGACAGGACTTGCTTTTATTATATAAATGCCACTGATGTCAAAGAGCTCTTTGCGCCTACTGTTAAAAGCACTCACACTCTGAGTGTGCCTCTGTCTTTCTGTTTATCTGCTTATCTGTTTGTTTGCTTGCTAACTCAATAAAGTATTGCCAAGTTTTCTTACCATGGTGACTACTCTGCAAATTTTTATTCTGTGACCAAGGACCCTAAGTCAAGAGTTCCTACTTATAGAGGGAAACTTCCCCAAACCTCACCTGGACCCAGTGACTGTTGTTCCTCAAAGTTATGAGGTGAGTTGCTGAGTGGTTGGTAGAGTGCTTGCCTTAAATGCAAGAGACTCGGTGTTTGGTCCCCACTAACAGAGGAGGGGAAGGATTTCTAAAGATCAAAAGACACAAAGAATATGAAAGAACAATTTTGGGGACAGACCATAACTCAAAATGAGGATTTGTTATACTAAAGCCTAGTAATCAAGACAATCTGGTATTACAGCTGAAGAAAAAGAATTACACAGGGTAGAGAATTGAGTACAAGCCCATGTAGAATCCTGAGATTTGACATTAGACTATTCAATAAATAGCTATTTGGATGAGCTAGCTATTTATATGGAATAAGATACAAAATAGACCTTAACTTAAAGCCGTAGCAAATAATTATTCCTAAAAACAAAGAGGCAAAGGTAGAAAGCAACACTTAAAAGCTTTAAGAATGAGGGGCTGGGAAGTTGGCTCAGTGGTAGAGCGCTTGCCTTGCATGCCTGAGGCCCTGGGTTCGATTCCTCAGCACCACATAAGCAAAAAGGAAAAAGCCAGAAGTGGCACTGTGGCTCAAGTGGTAGGGCACTAGCCTTGAGCTGAAGAGCTGAGGGACAGTGCTCAGGCCCAGAGTTCAGGCCCCACAACTGGACCAAAAAAAAAATTTAAAAAAAAAAAAAGCTTTAAGAATGAAATAAGAGTACATTTTAAGAATGGAGATTTTCCCCAAGGAAATTAATACAAAGGTCGGAAAATATCAATAAGTTTACATTACAGCAACACCTTTGGTTGAGTAAGTAATATCAAGAAAAATATAAACATCGTCTCTTAAGGCTGAAGACATTTAAATAGTATGTATTCAACAAAGGAACATTTCAATCAAGAAGATGACAGATAGGATACATGATATTGAATAAAATATCTGAGCATGCAATTCACAAGAAAAGGCATATGTGATGTGGCAAGATTTATGAAAAATATTCTATCAGAAACAATAAAGAGATATCACACTTGTCAGACTAGGGAAAAGTTAAAAATATACTGGACAATACCAAATGATTGGAGAAGGATTATATAAGAATATATGTGGATATTGATACCAACTTTATCATTATGCAAACTGCATATAGAGGAGTAAAAGTTATCAAACACCACTGACGAAAATTCATGAAGAAAATTTTCATACATAATATCAAGTACATCACAATTAATATGCACTGTCATAAGTATTTGTGATGATTTTTAGTACACTGGAAATTTTTTCAAGGAAGAAAAAAGGGGGTAAGAAGCCTTAATAAGGACCCTCATTTGTGAAATAACTTCTAGTACCCCACTACTTACTAGTTTGTAATGTTTTTTTTTTTTTGTTTGTTTTGCAATTCAGTTCCCACAGGTCAAGGGCAGGAGAGGAACAGCTTCCTTAGAATTGGGGTCATCTGCAAATGGTACCTGCATCTAGGACAACACAAATCATGAAGCTAGAGGTTTGCAAGATTAAGAAAAACAGGCTACTGGGCATGACCTGTTTGTGGAAGGGGAAGCACTGGATGGGGTGAGCAACAGTATCACCTGCTCAGGGCTCAAAATCCCAGTATATAGGCTATAGTTGGGAAGGGTGGTGGACATACTCCAAGCTCCAATGTGCCATCTCTTCTGCCCGCTAGAGCCCACCTTAGTCCAACTGGCACCACATAGGCACAATCATGTGTCCACATTCCATGAATGGGTTCCCATAGAATGGCAGGGTGGGAGCAATCTTTACATGAAAATGGATATATCTCAGATGGCACTGTCTCTGAGGCTGACAAATCATGAATAAAGAGTTCCTTTACATGAACAAGAAGAGGTCCTCACTATGAAGTCACTGTACCAGGTAAACGACTAGTTAGGGAGGTAGCAACATACCCAGATCCAAGTTAATAACTCCAGGCTACAAAGGAATTACAGGGGTATGGACACAGGGCCTGGCCCAATATGCCCACAATCAGGCCTATCTGGCATCATGTATGTGCCCTCTTATGAAAGTGTGTACTGGCGCATAGGCCTATCAGAAGGGACGAGCAAGACAGTAGTCCACATGGTGAAGAGCAAGCTACCAAGCACGACCTCTCTTTAGCAGGAGTAAGCACTATTTAGGAAGGTAGGCAGCACCCCAAGTTCCAGGCTTATAAGCCCGGCTCCACAGGCCTGTGAAAGGGATGTTTTACAGTCTCCAACCCCAGACTTTTTCTCTTGGGTCCAAAAACACGTAGGACCTATCTAATTTAAAAATAGGTTAAGTGCTTTCATGGGAACATGTGTATACACATGCACAAAATCCCTGACCCATGATTTCATTTTCACAGGACAGAGGAGGGAATGGAATCACTTTGAATTGAAGGCCTCCCAAGGCTACACTGAAATTAGCCAGCTAAGGAAAAAGGACAAGCTATGGCTTCCCTTCTTCTGGATCCAATATATTGCACAACAAGGCCACTCTGGCACCACATTTGTGCCCTCCTGTGAATGTGTATACACACATGCACAACACATATCACAACTGGATTCCCACAGTTCCAACTTGGAGTGGAACCACTTACTGAGAAGGACATAGGCACATATAGCTGCACCTGGGCTGACTCATACCAGGAAGCCAGAGGTCCCAAAGTGAAGAAAAACTGGCTGCCTTGTATGACTTCCCTGTAACAGGATAAGCCCTGGTTAGAAAGTGCAGCACCATGCCAAACTCCAGCCCCGTAATCCCAAGCAGCACAGGCCATACTCTGCAAGGGAGACATGAAAGACCTACTCTCTAAGCTTTTCTTCCCTTGGGCTGGCATCAGCACCCAAGTGGGAAAATCTTGCCACAGGTCCTTGTGTTCCACAAACTGGTGTATACACAAGCACAATGATATACTCACTCAACCCCACACAAATATTCAGTTACCACAAAGGGAGAGTGGTCCTATTTGCCTGGAAACTAGGGCATCTGGAATGGCACTGTCACCTGGGCCTTCAGAGAAGGACCTGCAAGATGTTAGTCCAAGAGGGAAAGAACAGGGTTTTGGGTATGCTCTCCCTGTAGGAGGAGGAGCACTGGTTGTGGAGGGTGGACGCATGCCCACTTCGAATCCCACAACCCTGGGCTATACAGGACACAGCTAAATAGCAAAACAGGACAGCTCGTAGTCAAGGAATCTCCAAGTCTTCTTTCACTTGGGTACTATAATATATAGTACACAACCAGTCAAATCTGACACTATGTACATGCCTTAGTGTGAATGTGTGTACATACATGCACAACTGCTCCCAAGTGTTTTGGTTCCCACAGTGTGGCAGGAGATGTCTAACATAAAATGAAATGGGGGGCATGTGAGATGGCATCTGTTGTGGCCTGGCACAGATCAGGAATTTAGATTTCCTTAAGGTAAACAAGAGGCTCTCAATCATGTATTCATTTTAGCAGGTGAAGCACTAGTTAAGGAATATGTTGGAAGCATCCCCTGCTCCAGAACAATAATCCTAGGATACACAGGCATATGCTGGGTAGGTATGTGGGGCCACTGGAGCACCGTGTATGTACATTACTTCAAATGTCTGCAAACCCTCTCACACTTGACTCTTTTGGCATAGAGGATGAGTAGGATGAACTTACTTCAAATCACATGTATCCAGGATGGCACCCCCAACTGGGCCCACAGGACCACGAAGAGGTCATGAAGCTGCAGTTGAAGGAGCCCTTGGGTATGACTGCCCTGTTAAGAGGTGAAACACTGGTTGAGAAGGGTATCAGCATCTGCAGCTCCAAGCACATAACCTCAGCCTACACAATTCATAGCCTGGGAGGCATGAAAAACCATGCCTCGACTGAACATTAGATGCTACATGAATGAGAAAATTTCCATCCATCATAATCACAGCCATATAATGTATATTATCTAACTATTTGAAGTAGGTGGAACATGGGTTTTTCTTGTAATTTTCAAAAATATAAAAATTAAGAACTTTTTTGTTTTTGGTTTGTTTCTTTTTATCTTTTGTTTTGTTTTGTTTTTGTGCCTGTCTTGGCACTTCAAATCAAGATCAAAATGCTGTTCCAAAACCTCTCTGTGATGAAGGTTAGCCCTGTACAACTTGAGCCACAGCACTATTTCCAGCCTTCTCTGAGTAGTTTGTTGGAGATAAGAGTCGCATGAACTTTTCTGCCATGGCTGGCTTCAAACCACAATCCTCATTTCACAGCCTCCTGAGTAATTAGAATTACAGGCCTCATGGATAGTTTTTTTAAACAGTTGTACAATGTATCAATTGGTTTTTACAATGCCTCTTAGACTTTGTCATAGTGTCCATCGACTCTTCTAATCTATAAAAACCCCACCCATCCCCTTTCTTTCCTAGTTCCATTTTCACATATGTGCATTGAATCTTATGTTGTATTTTCCAAGCCATCTACTCCCTATTCCTTTGCCTCTTTCCATGTCTCCTTTAACACCTACCCAAGGACAAGATATGCTTCATCTTTTTACTGTTCGTATATGATACTGTTATGTCAGAGAGGTTAGAACATAAAATTGAGTCATTATGTTGAAAATGAACTTTAAAACTTTGGTGCAGAGGGGTGGTCGCCGGGGAGGATTGGGGGGGCGGGGGAGGATGGGAAGGGATGGGAAGGGGACAAAAAGAAGGAGGCTACAATGCTTGATAAGAAATGTACTCATTATCTTGCCCATGTAATTGTAACCCCTCTGTACAATACTTTCACAAAAAAATTAATACAACATAAAATTTTACTGCTTTCTGTACTATATAGTCTGAACTCATATATAATTAATGGACATGTGTTTTACTTTTTTCAAATTTCATGTTCATATTTTAGATCTAATATTACATATGAAAGGACTTACACTCCATTTCTCTTTCTGAGTCTTTCAACATCCCTTGCACATGAGCATGCGTGTGCGTGTATGTGTGTGTGTGTGTGTGTGTGTGTGTGTGTGTGTGTGTGTGTGTGTGTGCGCACACACACACACATGCTAGTTCAGGCTGACAAACTCAGAGCCTTATTCACTTTTTGCTTTTTTCCTCAAGGCTAGTACTTTACTAGCCTTGAGGGTACTTAGAGATAATTTTCCTTAGTAACTGGTATTATTATGTATGAACCACCTAGTTCAACATATTATCACACTCTAAAGTCATTTTCAACTTCCCAATTTTTAAAGGAAATTATTGATAGGGCTTAAAAATCCAAATAAACCAGTAATCTACTGTAACTTTTGCATTCCCTTTTTCAAGCCAATTAGATTATAGGTAGCCTATTATCTTTGAATGCATAGTCTTTGATATCACAAAAATTATGTTCCTAAATACACCTTTTTCCTATCATACCTTTTCCTTTTTGGCTGTCATTTATGTGGCATTTATTATTATTTGTACCTGGAAGAAACATTGCATACATGTACTTTTGTTTTCCAAAAGTCTAAAATATGTGTCTAAAATATTTGTAAGTCAAATACAACTGAGTTATTTCTAACTGCCTTTGGAATATAAAGAAAACTTCATTGTATGAATGTTTATATATGTATATATAGTATGTATGTATGTATATGTATATATATATATATATATATATATACATATATATATATCACATTTTCTTGATCCATTCATCTATTGAAGGACATATGGTTTGGTTCAATATCTTAGCTATGTTAAATAATGCTGTTATAATCATAGTTGTGCTGGTAGCCTGAGTATGGCCTTGTTTGTGACCCTTTGGTAAATGCCCCAAAGTGGGATTTCTGGTTCATAGGGGAGCTGAAATGTACTCATTACCTTGCTCATGAACTGTAACCACTGTATACAGCATTTTTAAAATTAAAAAAGTACAAAAAAGACAGAAGTAAAGCCAAGAATGTGCTGAACCTGGCTGTCACTCATGAATGCTCACAGATGGCTAGGAGAAGGGCCAGGCTAGTGCTACTATGACAGGCTTGGCTTTGGCTTCTTCTTCAAAATGAGAAGTGAACAATAGGAGACTATTTTGTAACTAATCAACACTCAATTAACTAGGGGTAGAAAACAAAACAATAACAAAAAAGTAATATAAAGAAAACTAAAATATAAAGAAATCTGTGTTTAAGAGCATAGGGAGTTTTAGGCTCATGATTTGGGTATGATGTGAACTTAGCTCATCTCAGAGAAAACAAATGTAAAAACCCAATGAATTTTTTTAACATACCTCTTAATTTTTCTATCCCCAATTTTCTTGTCTTCTGTTCTTGATTCTTGAACAGATAACCATTTGAGGCGATGTCGTGCATAGATGGGTATGGAGGAAGCATCAGCAAACATGGAAAAGCAAATCCGGCCATACCTATATAGACTGTCCATCCAAACTGTTTGGCCATTTATGCATAGATAAATCCAACTATTGCAGAAAAAAGAATAAGTCCTTGAAACATCTGTTCAGCTAGCTTCTTCCCCTTGTAAACCTGGTTGTAACCCGGCGTCCAGCCCATGAGGGCTGTGGAAGTGGTTGAGTCAAGGCATTGCATACTCCTGAATGGTTCGCTTTCAGGGTAACTGGGGGCAAGGAGCCAAGGTTGGGATCTGGTAAATTGTTCTAAGCCTTGCTTTTGAGGGTAAATTGCTGCCCATACTGGCTGCGTCTCCATGGTGATGGCATTTTCTCAGCCTCTTTTCATTCTTTTCTAACACCTGAAACGGCACCAATTTAGACATTTTAAGATATTACTTCACTCGTCCCACTTTCACCTATGCAATCTTGTAGAGGTCCAGTAGTGTCCCAATCTGGGCAGATTTTAATCCTGGTGGTCTTGTAAATGCTGCCCTAGTCTTACAGTTTCTCATACAAGACTGGTTAAGGATCTCGTACTTCCTAAAGAGGCAAATGAAGGGATTTTTAAATGCTGTCCAACTTCCATATTGAACCACATAAATATCAAATCCCAAGGTCAAGTTATAGTTTTTTTTTTTCATTTCTTCAACAGAAAAAAGCCAATCCCAAAACGAATTATAGTTCTTGAAAATCAAGCTGCATAATGAGCATAGAAATTTAGGGAGTTTTTCAAAACTTAAGATTTTGATTGTTTGAATGCTTACTTCTTTGCCAATTAATATGTTAAAACATTATCTCCAATCAGGATAAATTGCAAATATTGTACCTATGTTTGTAAATAGGAATAAGTAAGGACATGAAGGGAATTTGTCATGCATGAGATTCAGAAACTTACTTAAGCTCTGAGACAGCTTACTTTATGCCCACTTTCACATGCACCACAGCAAAAACTTGTCCCTTAAATATGAAATAGACTCTCATAAGACACCAAGTATTCAGTTGTCTTTTTCTTGGGGTAACAATTTCCATGTGTGTGAAAAAACTTTTGTTTTGCTGGGCACCAGTGATTCACACTTGTAATCCTGGTTACTCAGGAGTCTGAGATCTGACTACCATAGTTAGAATCCAGCACTGGCAGGAAAGTCTCCATGGAATATTAATCTCCAATTAACCACTCAAAATTCGGAAGTGATGCTTTGTTTCAAGTGGTAAAATGCTAGCTTTCAGTACAAAGCTGCTCAGGTACAACTCCAAGGCCCCAAATTCAAGTCAGGGAATTGAAAATAAAATTAAAATTTGTGTTCGAGTCACCCAGTTTAGGTTATGTGTTTATATGGGAAGTCAGGCTAACTAACAAATATTTCAATTTAAGAACATCTTTCAGAAGCAAAGTGTCATTTAGAGAAGATTCCATAGTAAGCTCTGCTCACACACCCAACATTGTGAACAACACGTCCTGCAATATCAATCAGAACAAGAGCTCAAATATCAGGTGAGGGAATTGTATTTTCATTCATGTAGCACAAAGGGATTCATTCAACTCTAAGGAAATCATTCTGAACAGAGGAACATCAAACATGGGGGAAGAGGAATGAATTGTGAGCAAACTCTACATTGAAATTCCAATTCCAAGGCCAGTAGGACAAAAAGGAGTAATCACTATTATATTCTCAATATTTTTAGATTAAAATTGTGGATAGGAAAGAAAACAGGAGTAAAAAGGATTAACGTACATTTCTTTCTTTGTGTACACTTTTGATATATGTATGTGTGCACATTTTAAGGAAATTAATATAAGGAAGTAAAAACGAATTGTTCAAAGGAGTAAACAATGGTAGCAACATGAAAATTCAAATGAGAATATTAACTTTTTCAACATATGGTATAATATATATATATATATATATATATATATTTAAAATTTCTCAATTAATGCCTGTTAACTTAGTGATGTCTTCTAAATAGAAAAAAATAGTTACGTTGAAGGAAATCTAGTCGAGTACTAAACTGAAAGCAAGGATGAGGAGACATGTGAAAGAAGTTTTGTCAAAAGTTGACAACAGTATAAATAATAGTCAATATTAGTGTTTTGTGGATTTAGGAAATGATGAGGATGCTAACAAGTTAAAATGCTTGTCCTAATAAGTAATGACAGAATTTTAAATTCCTACATACACAAGAATAAGAATACATGATACCAACTAAAACATAAAATGTTAATCAAATTTTTGACAATGACATCTACACATCTACGGCAAGCTATTGTATGATCAAGCTGTCAAAAGTGAATTTTGTATGGAAGATTCTCTAGATTAGAAGAGAAATGGATCTAATACTTAGGTGTGTCTCTGTTTCTCTAACAGTTGAGTCCTAAATATAATACACAGATGCCAGCAGGGTTTGGCAGGAAGTCTTTACAGTACTGAAAAAAATGCATTCTATCTACCATGACAACTGTACTTTTCAAAGATATCTTTCACAAGAGAAAGATAAAGGACAAATGCACAAACATATTTCCAGACTGATGCAGTTAAGAGACTATACCTCCAACATACCTATTCTACAAAAATACTGAAGTCTTTTAGTCCAAAAGATACCTACATTAGTGAACAAGAAAATATACAAGAATGCACAAAATTTGCTGGTAAGACAATAAACTGGTAATGGCAAAGTTTAAAATTCTGGGTTGGTATCTGGATGAATGGTGATTAAGCCTGTCCATCCAGTGCCTGGGACCAGGAGTTTCCTTGATACTGCCCCCTGAAATGACTACCTAGGCATGGGCCTGCTCAGGAGTCATTATGCTATGTCACGTATCTCCATGTTCATGTCCTGTTTTCTGTCTCCTGGCTCTTCTCCAGTCATCATGTCATCCCAACTCAGCAATCCATTGGAGCTGAATTGGTTTGCTAGTATTGTTTTCCTTTGGTCTGTTTCCTGAGTTCAGTGTATTTGGTGGCTGCAGGTCTTTGTAATTGGTCATCTGCACATAACTAGCACTCCAATAAAGACTCCTTTGTCACCTCTGACTGAGCCTCCATAGCCAAGTTTATTTAAACTACAGAGTATACCCAGCACCAGAGTATCCCAGAAGGAAATGAAAATAGGAAAGAGATAACAAAATTTTCATTCCCTAATCTCAATCCTAACACAGGGAGGTGTTGTGACTTCTTGGTCATGGAAGCAAGTTCTACCATTGCCCCTCAAGCATTTGTCTATCTCCTGGTGTAGGTAAACATATCCTACTACTAGCAAATAGTATTATGTGTGGGCTGGGCTCCACTGAATATCAGGAACTCAATACATGGTGAAGATGGAAAACTCTCCTGGCAGATGAGCATGAGTGGTTGCCTAGCTGTAGCTCTATTCCAGTGCTTGACTGTTCAGCTCTAATGGGAATGAAAAAGGTCCCATCTCTCTACTTATGTTTAATCTTTCAGAACCTGTCCAAACTTATGTACCTGTAACCCCTCTGTGTATCACCTTTATAATATCAATAAAAACATTTTTTCTTTTTTTATTGTGAAAATACTGTACAGAGGGGTTACAATAACATGGCAAGATAATGAGTACATTTCTTATCAAGAATTGTAGCCTCCTCCTTTGTTTCCCCTTCCCATTCCTTCCCATCCTCCCTCCACACCCCCAATCCTCCCCTCAACCACACCCCCACACCAAAGTTGTAAAGTTCGTTTTCGACATAACGACTTGTACATCTCATTGTTGCAATGGGTCCACCTGTATCAATAAAAACATTTTTAAAGGAAAGTTGTCGTAGACAGAACAAGAGGACACAGGAGTAAGGGGAACTCTGACCCATCCTTAGCCTCACCATATATATTAATATGTGCCACTAGGTACAGAAAGCAAGACATAACGACTTATACATCTCATGGGTGGGGGTAGGCGGTTGGGAGGATTGGGGGGGCAGGTGGAGGATGGGAAGGGATGGAAAGGGGAAACAAAGGAGGAGTCTAAAATGCTTGATAAGAAATATACTCATTACCTTGCCCATGTAATTGTAACCCCTCTGTATGGTATTTTCACAATTTAAAAATAGAAAGAAAGCAAGACAAGTTATGAGGCCTCTCCTTACTCATCTTGTAAGCTTCTCCTGACAGAACTGATGTTGGATTTGTCTCAGATAATACAAAAAATTCGAAAATCAGCTTTGCCAATCAAACAGGTACTGTGGATGATTAGTACAATATATTGATTGCACAGTTTCTGCCTGTGGGCCAACACAAGGTGCTACAGCTGGCTCTGGCTTTAGATCTTAAACTAATGCTAGTGTTGCCACTAGAGTGGGCTCCAAAAAGAGTCAAAAACATTCTAAACGTCTCAAAGTGACTAACAACCCCACAAAAAACTCACTTTGTGAGTTGGTCCTAAGGTATGAAGTTCAAACTGGAGTTGGGAAGAATTTCATTGTGTCTAGAGCTCATGAGGACTTCACACCTACTGAACCTGTTTAGGATTTCTAGTGTTAATGACCAACTGTCCATTCCCTGGAGAGCAGCAGAGCTTGGGTTTTCCAGTTCCTGGGGGAATGCTGTTACACTGTAGGTGGTTCATATCTATGCAATGTATTAGAACAACGAGCTCTTTTCCAAATAATCCTGTTTGATTAAAGTCTCACAATCTGCTATAAGCTATCCTTGCTCTGTCTATATATAGGTTAGGGAAACTCCTTTCAGATAGAATCAGGTGCCCCCTTCATAAACATTAATTCTTATTCTCATGCATCAAATAGTTGAAGTTGGATTAAGAGAACATTTTTTCATTCAAAAGTAGAGGCACAAAAAAAGATTCCGAAGATTCCACAGCTGTAAACAGCACACTCTAAAGGGCCAGCCTAAGCCAGCATCTTCATGGCACATAAAACATGGTGCTGAAAATAACCAGTGAGGGTGCTTCTCTGATCTGAGCACTCCATTTTCAGGCTCTATTTCCAATGCTTTTCCTGCAGGTCAAGAGTTTCACATTATTAGAATTGGTACTCATATTTTGAACAGATAGTTCAGTGCCAGGTGGATGTTGGCAAACATCCAGTAGATGGTCAGCAGAGTTAGGCTGCATGTTTTGAAGAATTCACCAACTCCAACAAGTCTAAGTGTAGGATACCTTGTAAAAGACTTATCAAGTCACAATGTCTATATTTTACTCCATGATACCCTTATGGTATCAGGGATATGTAAAATTACTCTAGGGAGATATCTGTTAATCCAATAACAGGTAAAATCTTTCCTCCATTACTTATTGTGATCAGAAATGCATAAGGATTCCTATTAGTGTATGTGGACAATTTGTAAATTGTAGCTTTATTTAATATATTGTTGATTTTTTTTTTTGGTCCGGTTGTTGGGCCTGAGCTCTGGGCCTGGGTGCTGTCCCTCAGCTCTTCAGCTCAAGGCTAGCGCTCTACCACTTGAGCCACAGCGCCACTTCCGGCTTTTTTCTTCTTGTTTATGTGGTGCTGAGGAATCGAACCCAGGGCCTCATGCATGCAAGGCAAGCGCTCTACCACTGAGCCACCTTCCCAGCCCTATATCGTTGATTCTTAAAAACATCAAATGGATATTTGATTCACTTCACAAGATTACTTTCTGAGTACTTGAAACAACTGCTGGCTTCAGGGAGACTTCTAGTCCATGAGACAAGCAGGCTCGCTCTGGCTCCAAAGGTCCCACATGTGTACACAAGGGCAGCACTTGTGGTGAGTAAATATTTCCACTCACAGAGCTTCTCTCTCTCTGACCACAATTCCAGTCATCTTCTCCTGGACACTGTCTCCAGGTATTCCAATATACCTTAAGTTGTGAATGGTCCTTGTTTTTCTAGCCCATAAAAATTGAAGAGCTAAAATGTAAAATAAAACACTGCACTACAGACAACATAAAAGAAGAAACATTTTATTTAGACAGTAAGCTACTGATTAAAACTTCAAATATCTCAGTAAATAAGAGCAAAATTTGACAAATGGGGTTACACTGAATTAAAAATGTGGCACAACACAATAAACAGTAACTAGGGTGAATAGATGGCTTACAGATTAGCTTAACATCAGCCAAGAACTTAATTATCAGAATATGAAGGAAGGTTAGAAATCTAAACTTTTAAGTAATGTCAATGAACACATTGGCAAGCAAATTTAAAGATATTCCTGACATCTGGAATTATATGGGGCCAATTAAAATACAAAAATAGATGCTCAACATCCTTGGCATAAAGGAAATGCAAAGCCAAAGGACATTGAATTTTTCACACTTCAATGACAATATCTATCACTAAGAACACAAATAAAAATGCTGGCAAAATAAAGTGATCACTTATACACAATTCATAGGAATATCATTTCATACTATGGAAATGTATGTAGTTTCTCACAAATTATAAATAGCTGGATGCTTGTGGCTCACGCCTGTAATCCTAGCTACTCAGGAGACTGAGATCTGAGGAATGCGGTTCAAAGCCAGCCTGAGCAGGAAAATCTGTGAGACTCTATTTTTTTTTGGGGGGAGGGTCCTGTTGTGGGACCTGAACTCTGGGCCTGGGCGCTGTCCCTCAGCTTTTCAGCTCATGGCTAGGGCTCTACCACTTGAGCTACAGCTCCACTTCTGGCTTTTTTCTTTTTTCTTATGTGGTGCTGAGGACTCGAACCCAGGGCCTCATGCATGCAAGGCAAGTCCTCTACCATTGAGCCACCTTCCCAGCCCCTGTGAGATACTTATCTCCAAAAATCCACTAGAAAATCAGAAGTGGTACTCTGGTTCAATCTGTAGAGCACTCTTCTTGAGCTGAAGAGTACAGGGACAGCACCCAAACTCAGAGTTCAAGCCCCATGACTGACAAAAAAAAACCCACAAAAATGATAAATAGATTGAAGATAAGAACCAATACCACTACCTTATGAGATTGAGGTTCATTGCATATGTACATGTATGTGTATAAATAAACCCTCTATAGAATTAACATATGCTACTAAGAATGAAAAAGTAAGTGATATAATTATATAATATAAGGAGTATACAAGATTAAAGGGCCAGTGGAAACCTCATTAAAAAATTTTTCCTACATCAAATACAGTGAAAATGGGTTATACTTTGGGAGAGGGACATACAAAGCAACAAAGAAATCATCTTATGAATATGTTAGAAACTACCGCATGAAAGAAAAATCATTTGAATCCTTATCTAGAGGTTCATTTCTCCTAAAATAAACTTATCTGACCATTTTTGCTTGTCTCAGACATATACAAGTTATTGCAAATTATGTAATTGTAACCCCTCTGTATGATATTTTCACAATAAATAAAAGTTTTTCCTTCTACAATCTATAGTACATTTGCTGATTTGTTTAAACAGCAATGCACATTTTCTGATACGTAGTACGTGATTATGGGCAAGTACATCATCATGTGCATGGAAGGTTGTGACATTTGCAGAGTGTGTACACATCTCTGAAGTAGCTCTGCTCTCAAGGGCCATTGGGGTCTCTGTGTGGTATTTGTGTCTAATATATTATGACAAGTAGAAAACATAGAGTCGGTACCGATATTGATTTAGGCTCATGGTAGAGAAGGATGTCTTCTATTACCATATGTTCTCAAAAACATGTCCTGAAAAACAAAACTAGATTGTGAAAGCAGGTTGAGTAAAAATTACCTGTGTAAAGGTGAAAGTTCAGAATGCAAATGTGACATTCAATTTGGCATCAACCTTGATTTATTGAGACTAACTTACTGAGGATATTTTTATGATGTACTAATCTCTGAATTTATCAGAATATATTAGATATAAATTCTAGAGCCCTTAGTAACATTTTGTTGGTTTCAGCATCATCATTGCTTCCAGGGAGAAGTAAGCAGGTACATTTTTGGAAGCCTGTGCAAATGGAAATTTTATGGAACCCTGCCTAGATCAACCAGCAACGTTCTGTGGACATTGAATTTATGAACTGACCCATTGGGTCTGATGTCCTAATAACTTTGGTTGATATCCCACTACAATACATTTTTTTTCTGTCCATTTCACCATGCACCTGACATGGGATCCTCTGATGCAATTCAATTGCATCATTCTGAATGACTTTTCGGCAAATAGACACAGATATTGGAGTAAACATATCAAAGTTAACTTCAACACTAGGGACTCACTGTCTGTGGTCTTGGAAGAAACAGTAGCACCCGAGATGAATAAGGAGAACCTGCAAGTGTGCGTTCCAACCTATGTTTTTCTTCTGGATGCAAGGCCACAGACGCAGAGCTCCAGGGAAGAATTTAATACATTCTTCCTGGGGATTCACAAGAGTTTTCCATGAAAGATGGACTATACTACACATGTTTGTGAATAAAAGGACTCATGTGCACATGTGCAAAGATATCTATATATATACACACACATATGTGTGTGTGTGTGTGTGTGTGTGTGTGTGTGTGTGTGTGTGTGTGTGTGTGTGTGTGTATACTTAAAACTGTGGGCCTCAGTTTGAACCAGGATTTTAGCTTAGCAGATACTTCAGGGATGTACCTTTCGGCTTTCACATTCCTTTTCCTCCAGCTTCCACTCTTTGTTAGTCCTTGGCTGGCATTATGTGCTTTTCTACAATGAAGCACTGAGCACACATGGATGGAGATGGGATGTTGCTGGTGTTTTGGCCCTCTACACTTTAGACAAAGATCACAATAACAGGCGATGTTTCCAAGGCGTGAAGAGAACAAGCCCTAAGTAACTCATTAATCTATTTCCATTTACTGTTTTGTTCTCAGGATAAGCAATGCCTGAGGGAAGTTTAGGTGCACAGATGAGTGTTCTCTTCCTTCTCTACCATGCCAACCCATCCTTATGCACCAGTAAAAAGCTCAGTTTCATACTTGTACCTTTCATCTATGGTTCAGTACATTTCTATCTACTAGTAGGAAATGAATTTGGTTTCCTTCCATATATAGCTTCTCTTTCTAGGGCTATAAGCACTACACTTTACTCAACTATCTTCTTAATCCCAGAAGTCACTGCAGATTATGATGGGATGGCTGCTATTTCAAACAATTTGAGTCAGTGTCACCAATTATGTACTAAAAGGCTTCAGATACTCCCTTCCCTCCTATTATACACACACAAACACACACACACACATATGTGTGTATATATATATATGTCCTTATCTTATATGCCAGTAGTATGTTTGCTTATCTTTCTTTCTTTTGTGCTTGTACTAGAAATTCAGGGCATGTGCACTGTACTGAGCTTTCTTGCTCAAGACTAGTGCTTTACCACTTGAGCCACAGCTCTACATCTGATACTTTTTGGTTGTTAAATAGAGAAATGAGTCTCACAGTTACCCCTGCCCAAGATAGCTTCAAAACATGATCACCACATCTCATACCCCTATGTACCTAAGACTACAGGCATGATGCACCAGTCCCTAGCGTAGTTTATTTTTCTTATTCCATAGTATTTATCCATGTTAAGCTAACTTTCCTTCTCTTAATTTCCCAAAACATGTTTGTATACTTTTGTTTCTGTGCTAATATAAACACATTGAGAATAATAATCTCAGCAAATCTCATAACTACCTATAGATATGAAGAAAAGAATAGTCTGTATTAGTAAAATATCATTAATGGTGGGGCTGGGAAGGTGGCTCAGTGGTAGAGCGCTTGCCTTGCATGCATGAGGCCCTGGGTTCGATTCCTCAGCAACCACATAAGCAAAAAGAAAAAAGCCGGAAGTGGCGCTGTGGCTCAAGTGGTAGAGCGCTAGCCTTGAGCTGAAGAGCTGAGGGACAGAGCCCAGGCCCAGAGTTCAGATCCCATGACTAGACCCCCAAAAAACCATACCCTTCATATTATTGACTACAGATAATAATATTTATACATGAAATCTTTCCTGTAGATAAGTGGAGCATGGCAATTACACAGCAGTAGATGAGAAATTTCACTCAATTCTACACCCACAATCGTTCTCAATTTCTGAACAATATGATACTTGTGCCAAATAATTTTTCATATTGTAGTTCCACCTGCAAACCATGAACTTTTTTCATAGTCACATGGTCTATTTAATTCCATTTTTATGCCTTCTTCTACATCCTTTATTCTCTCCTACATCTCTAATTATTTCTGTTCATTTTCACCTTCCTGAAGGAGCAAGCATTACAGGTATGCGATATTAGTGTTTGGTTTGCTTTGTACTCTTGATTGGCCTTTTCTCTCAAGGTTGATGCTCACCATTTGAATCACTCCTGCACTTCTGGATTTTTTTGGTTAACTGGAGAAAAGTCTGTCAAGGAATTTTCTACACTAGTTGACTTTGGCTTAGTATCTGCAATTCTCAGGTTCTTGATTATATAAGATTACACGCATGAGGCCCCAGCACAGATAATTTTCCAGACTTTCTGGATGTATTCCCAATCTCTAATTTGTATATAGCATTACCATCATTTGAAGGGATTTAAAATATTTTAGTATGTTTTTGAATTTGTACAAATTATATTATGATAGGCATCCATTGTGGTATTTCCATATATGAGTACAACATACTTGGAATAAATTTATTCTTATTTTTGGTTTTTCTTTTTTTTGGTGAGGGTCCAGATGTGGGGCCTGAACTCTGGGCCTGGGCGCTGTCCCTCAGCTGTTCAGCTCAAGGCTAGCACTCTACTACTTGAGCTAAAGCATCACTCCCGGCTTTTTTTTCCTTTTTGCTTATGTGGTGCTGAGGAATTGAACCCAGGGCCTCATGCATGCAAGGCAAGCACTCTACCACTGAGCCACCTTCCCAGCCCCTTATTTTTGTTTTTTCTACTAAAGAAATTCAGCAATGATTTTGAGAAGCTACCTTTGTGTTCTAGATCATCTTTATAAAGAACTAGTTGGTTTGTTTCTTACAGATCCAGGTACAAATGTGCTTGAATGGCAAATAGGAGTGCGAGTTAACCACTTATGAATATAATTAAAAGTCATAATTGAAATGAGAAGCCTCTAGTTCCCATGGCATTTGAGAAAAACTTTACCAAGACAGAAATAAACAATGAAAATGTAAAGCCGTTCACTATCAGTGGGACCCTTTAAGGCAATAATCTGCAGGTTCTTTGTTTACATGGTATTTTTAAAACTGTATCATTTTTGGTCAAAATTTTATTTATTCCATCCTAGTAAAAAACATGCAGATCAAGTTTAAAGAGATGGAAATGCTAGCTACCTTGATTTGATCATTATAATTACATTATATTAATTATTAATACATGTATTAGTCACATTGTACCTCCACAAGTGTGTACAACTAAAGTAATAACAATTAGCAGAAAAAATGAAACAAATTAAAATTAAATGCGATCACTAGAAAATAAGGTGAAAATATTACAGGTATGTGAGCTACTACTGTGCTTGCATGGAGTGTGTGTGTGTGTGTGTGTGTGTGTGTGTGTGTGTGTGTGTGTGTGTGTGTGTGTGTGTGTGTGTGTGTGTGTGTTTGTTTGTGTGCGTGTTCATACCAGTCCGGAGATTAAACTCAGGTGCTGTCCCTGAGTTTTTTGCTCAAGGTAAGGCTTTACTACTTGAGGCACAGCTCTTTCAGCTTTTTGCTGGTTAAGTTGGAGAGGAGGGTTTCATGGACTTTGTTGCCTATGCTGGCTCTGAACTGTTATCCTCAGATCTCAGCCTCCTGAATGGCTAAAATTACAGACATGAGCCATTGGTTTCCATCATTTTATGTTATTTTTAATTTTTTGTACATTTTTATTGTAAGAATACTGTACAGAGGGGTGACAAGGTAATGAGTACATTTCCTATTGAGCATTGTTGCCTCTTCCTTTGTTTTTCCCCTACCTTCCCTCCCCTCCTACCGCCACAATTACCCCCTCCCACCAAAGTTGTAAAGTTCATTTTCCACATAGTGTTTTGTACATGTCATTGTTATAGTGGGTCAACCTGTATCCTTATTTAAGTATTTTGTTTTTTTCCCTTCCCCTCCCTGAATTACAGAAATAAAACTGTACCTTGCAGGCACTTAAACAATTAGCAAATTAGTAAATATATATGAAGCTACTTCATATATATTATTACAATACTGTGATCCTAGCATGCATCACAGACCTCATCCCTGAGCTTTGGTATGCATGATATCATCATTTAAAAATACATTTCTTCTGCCCACACTGCTATGTTCTCCTTTAACTTAAATGTCTCTTGCCCTAAAGATTATCTTGAGGTTTGCCATTTACTCATCGCCCACATCCAATATTCAGTTACAATAACACTGCAAAATTTTGTGTGGCTTGATGCATAACTCATTGTAGTTTTTATTTTTATTGTATTGATTGCTAAAATGATTTAATGAGTTTCAACCATACATTTGGCTGTCCCACTGTTTCTTTCAGTGTGCTGAACCTTTTCAATTTGATGCAAGCAAAGCTGCTATAAATTTCCATTCTTGGGTAGAATTTAGGGCCTTGTAAATAAGAAAAATATTCTACCACCTAGTTGAGTTCACACTTAAATCTTTCTTTTTCTTTTTTTCTTTTTTTGGTCCGGAAGTGGGGCCTGAACTCTGGGCCTGGGCGCTGTCCCTCAGCTCTTCAGCTCAAGGCTAATTCTCTACCACTTGAGCCACAGAGCCACTTCTGGTCTTTTTTGGCTGCTTATGTGGTGCTGAGGAATTGAACCTAGGGCCTCATGCATGCAAGGCAAGCGCTCTACCACTGACCCACCTTCTGAGCCCCACACTTAAATCTTTCTATTATTTTATGACAGGTGTAAGATCTATTAAGGTTATTGTTATTTTATATTGACCCTCATTTTCACTACTACTTTCAATGTTCCAGTATCTATTTGAAAACTAATCAACGTTCATTTGAAAAAATTGTGTATTCAAGGTTAGGCTTTAGTTTCAATGTTTGCCACATGGATAACCAATTTAACGGCTCCATGCCTTATTTTGGGTGCCATCTGTAGGCGATGTATTTTTTGTCAGTTCTCCAAAAATCAGATATCTGTAGCTGTTACAAGTATTTCTGTCTTATTTTTCATTGATTTATGTGGTTTTTTGTTATTTGGCCCCATAGCATAAGAGAAAAGCAGTGATTTTTCAGTACTGTTCTTATGTCTTAACATCATTCTGAATAAAGGATTTCCTTTTTCAGAAAATGTAGTCTGCCTGTTCTATTTCTGTCTAGGAAGGGATAGAAATTTTGATGGAGATTGAACTGAACTTGTAGATGGTTTTCAGTAATATGGCTATTTTCACCATACTGATTCAGCTCATGCAGAATCATGGAGATATGGATTAATGTATGTCATTCTGTTGATTGCTGCTTTAGGATTTTTACTTCAGCCTTATAACCTTTCTGTTTTGCACAAACTCCTTTTGATTCATTGCTGATTGCCACTATGCTTTTGCTCCTGACATCGTTTCCTTCATTCCTTCTACTATTCTTGAGTTTCTCTTGTTCATTGACATGCAGTGCAAGTTATTTAGTTCATTATTCCTTCTCTTGGTTTAAGCAAAATTTGATAGTTCCTTTAAGTCCTGTTTTCTATAACTATGTGTTTCTGATGTTCTTTTCATTTTCATTTGTTCCTAGGACCAGATTATTTCATGAAATGTGCCCTGAAAAACAATTCACTTTATCATGAAGCAATTTTTTCAATGAATAATTTTAATGCAATTATTATTTAAGTAATAATGGTTAAAATATAATTCATTTGATTTTCATATTATGTGCCCATATTCCTTGCTAATTTCTAGCATTACTACAGTGTAATCTACATGTGTGTTCAAGATAGTTGTAAAATGTTAAAACATGGCTGGTATTTGGCCCTACCCCATCATTTCTCTTGGAGAAAATTCATTACATTGATGAACAATGCTTTATTCAATAGAAGTTGGTTAAAATGTTCTTTGGTATATGTAGGGCTCACGTGATCAAGGGTGAAATTAAATTCTAATGCCTGCCTGTTGATTCTGAATGGCAAATCTCTCCATAAAATCTTCACCTATTATTGTATTAAGGACTATCTTAAAGTCAGTTAGTATAGTTAATTGCTTAGAAGTGTGAAAATAAACACCTACAGTTACTATTTCACTTTGTTGATTTAATTCCTTTATCATGACATTAAAATCTTGTTACTTTTTGATCCTTTCATTAAAGTCTATTTGATGTGATGATGTTATACATGCTTGCACATAGTTTTTTGTATTTCATTTGCATGTAATGTTTTATTCCACTTTTTTCAAGTTTTTGTTATTATTTTAAAGGTGATATACAGAGGGATTAGAGTTACATGTTGGATGAGTACTTTTCTTTTGGAATGGTGCAACCTCTGTCCTTTTCTCTCAGATTTGCCCTCCTAAGCCCCTTCCACACAAGTTGTATATTTCAGTTTCTGCCTAGTGTCTAGTATCACTGCTGCATTTGTTCACCCTTTGTTCCACCATTTCTGTGTTCTCCCTTATCCTTACCAAAACAGATAAACTTATATAAAATCAGAAATCAAGAACAGTGACAAAGTCTTTCCATTTCCTTATGAAACTAGCAGTATCATTTTTTTCAGATGGGAGCATACAATGCCATTAGCTATGTAAACCACACATTCTTAATCCATCCACTGAGGGCCATCTGGGTTGATTCCATACCGTGGCTATAGTAAACAATGTTGCAATGAACATCATTGGGCTGGTGTCTTCACTGTGGTCTTGTTTGTGTTCTATTGGATGAATGAATAAGAATGTAATTGCTGGGTCCTAGGGAAGCTCTATGTTTACTCTTTTGAGGAATGTCCATAATTCTTTTATGAGTGTTTGAAAACTTTACATTTGCGTCAAAAGTTTAGTAAGCATTCTTTTTTGGCCATATCCTTGGCAACATCTGGTATTGTTAGTTTTCTTTATATTGGGCATTCTAACTGGGGTGAGGTGGAATCTCAATCTTGTTTTGATTTATATTTCTTTCATATAGAGAAATGTCAAATCTCTCTCTCTTCATGGATAAATTTACCATTCTACATCTTCTGCAGAGATAGCTCTCTTTAAGTCTTTAACTCATTTATTAATTGGGTTATTGTTTCTTTGAGGACTTGATTTTTGACCATTGAGTATATTTTAGATATGAGGCCTTTGTCTGATGCATACTTAATAAAGATCTTCCCCCAATCTGTGGGCTTTCAATTTATCTTGCTAGCTATGCCATTTGCATTGCAGAAACTCTTCATTTTGAGGCAATCCCATGCATCCAGACTTTCTTTGATTTGTTGTGATTCTGCATATTGACTTCAGACATTTTGAATTGTGTCAAGGATCGTTGGTGTTTCCCCACATCTTCAGGGTATCAGGTCTTACACTGAGGTCTTAGTTTCTTGTGTAATTGATTTAGGTGAAGGGTGATATATAAGGCTCTATAATATCTGTTCTAATCTCTTTGAAGTTTTCAGCACATGTTTACACAATTTTCTTTTGACAACTTGTTGAAGATACTGTCTTCCTTCTATCCTATTTTTTTTCTCTCCTGATATATTATGTGGCTATAAGTATGTGGGTTCATTTCATGGTCTTCTATTCCATTGGTCCTCACTTCTGCTCTTTTTTTTTGGCAGTTGTGGGGCTTGAACTCTTTGCCTGGGTGCTGTTCCTGTGCTCTTCAGCTCAAGGCGAGCACCCTGGAGCCACAGTGACACTTCCAGTATTCTAGTGGTTTACTGGAGATAAGAGTCTCACAGACTTTCCTGACTGGGCTGGATTTGAACCATGATCCTCAGATCTCAGCCTCCTCTGTAGCTAGGATTACAGGCATGAGCTGCTGTTGCCCTGCTTTCTGCCCTATTCTTGTACTATTATCAAACTGTTTATTACTATGACTTTATCACAGAGTTTGAAGTTGGGTATTGATATTTTTCTAGTACCAGTCTTCATGCTGAGGACTGTTCTTGTTGCTCTGGTCTTTGACTATTCCACAAGAATTTTCAGATTGCTTCTTCTATATCATTGAAGAATGTTTTTAAGATTTTTCTTAGTATTGCATTGAATTTGTAGATAGCTTGAGGCACTACTACCATTTTCACGATGATAATCCTTCCCAATCAGGACCATGGAAGGTTATTCCATTACCTTATAGTTGCTGTAGTCCATGGCTTCTTAGCTTCTCCAGAGCATTTGTCATAAAGAGGTGTTGAATCTTGTCAAATACTTTGTTTATAAGATTTTGTAGTTGCTGTCCTTGTTTCTGTTGATGTGTTGAATCTAATTTGATCATAGAATACAACTTCTTTGGATAGTTGTTAAATTAGGTTGGCTGGAATTTTATTTAGAAGTTTTGCATTGATGTTCATCCAAGAAATGGGTCTACAGGTCTCTTTCATGATGAGTGTATGTGGTTTTTGGATGAGCATTTTGCTGGTTTCAAAAAAGAACTTTGGTAGTGATCTTTCCCTTTCTGTTTCATTGAAGATTTTTAAGAAATAATGGAGTGAGTTCTCTTTGAAGGCCTTATAGAATTCAGCTATATATTCATCAGGTCCTGGGCGTTCCTTGGATGGGAGGTCTTTTATTGTCAGTTCAATTTCATTACTTGGTATGGGTCTATTGTCTTGGTTCCAATGTATTTTGTTTGTTGGAATATATCAACATTCTCTAGAAATTTCACCATTCCTGCAATTCTCCAATTTGTCATGATAAATGTTTACAAATTATTCCCTTCTAATGTTCTAAAGCTTGATTGTATCTCTCTTGATTTTCCGATTTTTGCCTATAATTTTCTTTATGTGTGTACATACTCTTCTTTTGGGGATCAGATTTGCTAAGAGTAGGCCAGTTTTATTAATTTTCTTAAAAGAACCAATATTTGTTAATGTTTTATGGTATTTTCTTCTCTACTTTATTTGATTTAATTTTTAGTGTTTCAACCTTTTACTTTGGCTTTTGGTTTATTCCTGTTCTTCAAGAACCTTGATTTTCATCATTAAACTACTGATTTGAGATTTCCCCAACTTGTTTTTGTAAGCACAGAGTTATAAATATTCCTCTGAGTACTGTCTTCATTGAGTCCTAGAGGATCTGTGTTTTATGGGTTCATATATGTTGTTTAATAAATATTTGAATTCCCATTCTAATCTCTTCATTCTGTGATATATTATTCATTATCCACACTTTACAGAATTTTCTGTCATAGCATTATGTGTTGAGCTGTAATTTTATTCCATTTTGATATGTCAGGATGCAAGGGAATAATATCATATTTTTTAATTTGCAAGATTTGTTTTGTGACTTAAAATATGATCTACTTGCTAGAGTGTTCATTGAGTTGTTGAGAGGAATTTATATTCTGATGCTCCTGTTTAAATATTCACTAGATATCTGGAAAAATTAGGTGGTCCATACAATCATATATGTATGAGTTTTCTTTGCAGAGCTTTTCCTGGATGATCCAGAGATGACAATGTTGTGTTGATGTTACCAATTATCAACGTGTTTAGATCTATGTGCATTGTTAGATTAAGATGCATTGTTTAATAAAATTGGGTATTCCAGCATTTGGTGCATAGATATTTAGAATTGGTATATTACTCTGAGAAAGAGTTCCCTTTATTAGTATGTAATGTCCTTCTGTGTTTATTCTCATTAATTTAATTTGATGTCTATTTCATCTGATATTAGGATTGCTACTCCAACCTATTTTTTGTGGGTTTGCTTTCTATTTGATCATTTTTTTGGTGGGGACAGCAGGTGGATGTGTTTTATATCTTGATCCAATTACTCAATCTATGTCATTTAATTGTAGGGTCAAGTCCAATAAAATTGATATTTAGGACTGAGAATTATTTAGTAACTCCTAACATGTTACTCACCTTTCTTCTGTATCTTGATTATCTTGATTATCTGCCCTATTGCTTGGTTATACTGTGTATGAAACTTTAATTGCCAGTTTCCTGTTCTTCTATGGATTCTATAAGTAATTCTTGAATTACTTATATTTTAATATTGCCTCAATTGTTAACTTTAAAGGTTTGTTGATTTCATTGCATTAATTTCTTTAGAATGTGCACACACGAATAACTTTATACACATAAACATGACAAAAGAGAATGAAAAGTAGTTTGATCCTCTTTACTTTTTAATAGGCATTCTTTTCAATGTCTCAATCTAAATACATTGGGAAGTGATTACTGCATTGTGCCACGGTGGCCTTGGAAATTGGATTTCAATGTAAAGCTTGCTGACATTCTCATCCCCATGTTGGAGGTTACTCTCTCCATAATAAGCACCTTGGAGTTGGATGACTCCCTTTACTATTGTTATATGAATAAGAAATAAAATTCCATCACCTGATGGTTAAGCTCTTGTTTTGCTTGATATTGCATCAAGTGTTTTTTTTTTACTATGTTGGGTCTGTGAACATAACTTACTATAGAATCTTCCTTAAATGACACTTAGCTTCTGAAAGACATTCTTACATGGAAGATTTGTTAGTTACTCTGACCTGCAATATAACCACATTACACAAACTAGGTGGCTTGAAATAAAACTTTTCTCATATGTGGAGATAGTTACCAAACATGAAAACAATAGAATATTTGTTGTCTCATGAAAGCCAGCCCCACATTTAATGGAAAATGATTGCTGTGGTTTATGTGGTAGTAAAGATAAAGCAAACTATCTTGTGCCTTAACTAACTTTTAAAATTTCATTCATGACAAATTTCCTTTATGTCTTTCACACATGAAACTATATTCACATTAGATTCCAATTAAGGGTAATATTTTAACATATATATGGGCAAGAAAGTAAGCATTCTATACTTCAACATCCTAAGTTTGAAATACTAGTCTTGAAATTCTATGTTCATTATTCAGGTTGACATTCATGAACTACTAGTGTGTTTTTTTGTCGTAGTTGCTATTAAAGAGCACAACAAATATCCTAATCTTTTACATAACTTGACTCTGGGATTTTATATATATATATATATATGTATGTATATAATGTTTAATATGGAAATTCAACAGCATTTAAAGATCCCTTCATTTGCATCTTTGGAAATTATAATATTCCAAACCACAATCATATGAGGGAAAAAAGTCCATAGCAGCACTTACAGGACCATCAGGAAGAATATCTGCCCAGATTGTTACATTTCTGAACCTTTACAGGTTCACAGATAAGAATAGGAAGGGTAGGCGATAGTAAAAATATCAAATTTGGGGCCATTTCAGCTGTTAGGAGAGTATGATAGGAGCAGATTGGATTTATGAACCTATCAAATTTTGTAATGTCAAAGAATAAGTACTCAAATATAATGGAATAGGATAGTCCCTTTGATTTGAAAAGAGAAAAGTTAGATATGACAAGAGGGTTTTTTAAAATTTTATTTTATTTTATTTGTGAACATACTGTACAGAGGGGTTACAATTGCATGGGCAGGATAATGCGTACATTTCTTACCAAGCATTGCAGCCTCCTCCTTTGTTTACCCTTCACATCAAAGAGGGTTTTTTTTTAAGTTTTACCCTCACTAATTTTCTTTAAAAAATCAGGAAATGACTTGAAAGTGTAGAGATATGTTAAGCAGAGTGTGCAAGTAAACAGAAAACATTCTGAATCAACAAGAATTAAACAGGAATTAATGTGTGTTTCAAGTTGTTGATTGGTAGCTTTGAAAGGAGTAGTACATGAGTCCCTGAGTTTATAGCCCTGTATTACCACACATATACATATGCTCCTGTGTAAGATATATTGAATGAAGAAAGTCAGGCTCAGAAAGTGAAAGTAGCGGGCTGGAAAGGTGGCTCAGTGGTAGAGTGCTTGCTTTGCAAGCATGCGACCCTGGATTCCATTGCTCAGCAGAAAGATCTGGAAATGGTGCCATGGCTCAAGTGGTAGAGTGGTAGACTTGAGCTGAAGAGCTGAGAGACAGTGCCCAGGCCCAAAGTTCAGGCCCCACAATTGGCAGGAAAAAAAGAAAGTAAAAGTAGGTATGTGTTCTCTCATATGTAATATTAGATAAAAATTATGCTCATGAAATATTATAAAGTTATGGAGCCCACATATATTCACTTACATATATACATGATCAATCTGAATAAATTATAGTACATATCAATCTAACCTTTCTGAAAAATTAACAGACTATATAAAAAATGAGCCCCAGAAGCATATATTCTTGGGGCGTTTTAAGGGGATGTGGAAAGGTGTAAAGGAAAAAGAAGAATATGGTTGGGCAAATACAACATAATATTCAATGTACATATGTGAAAATGGAACTATTAAAGTCAGAGAATACCTGTGGTAGATACAAATGAGAGGAGTTGATGTGACAAAGACCAAAAGAGTTGATGTGACAAAGACAAAGACAGTGACAAAGACCAAAAGACATTGTACAAATTGATTTGTTTTATACTTAATTAAAAAGTTTTATTTTTTCTTTTCAAAAACTAAAAGAAAAACATGTCTAATTAAAATACAGTGAAAGCAGGGGTTATACCATGGGGGAGGTACATACACAGCAACAAAGAAAGCATCTTATAAATATGATGGAAACAATCGTGAGAAAGAAAAAAAAAACCCAGATGAATCCTAATCTTGGGGTTTATTTTGCCTAACATCAACTTGTTTAAGAGTTTCTGTTTGTCTCAGACATATACTAGTTATTGCAAATAAGAAAAGCATAGGACCTATGTTTCGTTGGGCCTGGCTTACTTCACTTAATATAATTTTTTCCAAGTCTTTCAATTTCCTATCCAATGGAGGTGGTGGTGGTGGTGGTGGGATTGGGGGGGGGATGGGGAGGTGGAGAGGGGAAGGGATGGGAAGGGGAAACAAAGGAGGAGGCAACAATGCTTTATAAGCCCTGCTTTCACTGTATTTGATGTTGATATAATTTGTGGAAGGGAAGGGAAAAAACAAACTGTTTAAACAGGGTTAGAGGTAGACCCATTACAACTACGAGATTTACAAGACGTTATGTCAAAAAACGAACTTTACAACTTTGGCGGGGTGAGGAGGTGGGGAGGGGGTAGGGTGGTTGTGGTATGGGAGTGTGGGGGTGAGTGGATGGGGAGGAGAAGGGATGGTATGGGGAAACTAAGGAGGAGGCAGCAATGTTTGATAGGAAATGTACTCACTATCTTACCCATGTAATTGTAACCCCTCTGTATGGTATTTTCAAAATAAAAAAAAATAATAAAAAGAGGTGATATCTCAATGTTGTTTATTATTATTTTTTTATTTTGAAAATACCATAAATAGGGGTTACAATTTCATGGGCAAGAAAAAAAGAAAAAAAGAAGAGGCAAAAAAAAAGAAAAAAGAAAAACATGCCTTCCATTTTCTTCACATGGTTATAGAACATATATGATGACTGGGATTGTCATAGATAGAAATGTTCTCATTCATGGAGCATCTTCTATTCCTTCACTTTAGTTTACCTTTGGGACTTTTGATCATGTACTGAGTGACCATAAAAAGTTTCCTTCTCTCTATTAGATGTCCCCAAAGAACACATCAGTATCCACTGCCATGGTCTTATTACTACTTCACTTCAGCTGGAATTGGGTAGGACTGTTAACATTACAAGATGAAAATGGTTTGCGGATTCTTCCTGCATTGAAAGAAGAGATGGCCAAGAATAATTTGATCTGGCAATAACAAACCAGTGATGTATATTTTAAAAATCATGGCACCCTATAACCACATAAGTAAATCATCAGCGTATGTCCTCATCCTATATGTCCATGATGAATTCCTACTATATTTAATGGTGTGTGTTGAGTAAATTTTAATAAAAGGAAAAGTTGTAGAATGGCATTTAACCATAAGAAAAATATTTCCTGCTTAGTTCATTACATGTACCTGTCATTTTTTTAAACATCATCACCCAGATGTTTTTGGATTCACAAATTTTGTCAAAGTAGTTAACCGTTCCAAATACCCAGGAGACATTTTCCTTGGTGGGCTGTGGTTTCTCCTTTACTTGCTCAGGTTCTGATTCTGATTTGGTAATGGGGAGAACTATCCTCATGATGCCTCTTTGGCTTGGGTGCCTAGGCACATTTTTGACATGACTATGTCTGGAGACAGTTACAGTATATAGAATGCTGTATATTCTGTGGCCCAGGCTCTCCATGACACACTTCTTCATCAAGCAGTATTATAAACAACGGAAAATAGAAAAGGTTCAGTGCCTTCACCTGCACAGGTAAGGACTTAAAGTTTTGGATGGTACAGTGAGGAACGTCATTTCCTAGACAGGTCTCTTACTGTATAACAGTTTGTAATTGAGGTCTCTTACACATGTGTGCTTGTGCTGTTAATATCAAGCAGGTCAGTAACAAGTGCAAAATATATTCCATTTTTCCATAAATTCTTTTAGTTTCAAATAACCTCAACATGCTCACAGCTAATGTTTTGAAAATTAAAAATTCACCTTTTCCTGATGTGTTTCTTAATACTAGTAAAGATAATCTGCTAAACAGAATTATCCATATTTTTATTAGTAAATTAAATTCATTCAACTTTATGCATGAAAATTTTACCATTCTCAAACTATAGATTTTTACAAACTTAGTTATGTGAAACTGTAGTGAGGAAATTGGGAATTGTCTCATTTATGAGTATTTGTATGGAACTGGTTTCTCTTGAAACAAAGCCTTCTATTTCTTTGCTGAGTGACCAGGATGTCCAAAGATTATTTTGATGATTTTTTTGTCCCATAGAATTTTTTATTTCTTCATTAGGTTTTTCTGCTCTTTTGGAATGCAGAATCTGAAATTTTAATCAGGAGCTTTTCTCATTTCAGATTTTTTGTTTTAAGTCTGAGATGTACTTCATCATAAGATGATGTATCTTTTTTTAGGTGTACCCATTTTGTGAATAAAATACAATTTCATAATCCTCTTTGAGGCCAAGGGATTTTGATTGAGAAAAGGAAATTAGAAGAAGAGTATAACATTGTGAACATTTGGAATTTTCCAGAAGGTGTGACCTCAAGTGGAAGTAGGCCATTTTTCTCCACATAAACTACATGTTCATCAACTGTTTGAATAATAAAATATGGTAGAGTGGGCCATAGGAACTACAAAGGTGGGTGGAATCTAATTGTAATTTCATATAAATAAGCAGATTTCACCCTTAAAATGTATTCCTGGCTGGGGCCAGAAAAGTCACTCCTATAATACTAGATGTTTAGAAGTCAGAGATTTTAGTATCATGGTTTCAAATCAGTCCTAGCAGAAAAGCCTGTGAGACTGTTATCTTTATTTAAACACCCAAAAAACTGGAAGTGGAGCAGTGGATCAAGTGATACAGTGCTAACCTTAAGCAGCAAAGCTTAGATACAAAGCCCAGGCACTGAATTCAACAATAGTTCTGGCTCACACATATACACTCACACACAGAAAAAAAAAAAAACCACACAGACTTTATACTCTCTGTGCTTACTAACATTTAAGTATTTCAAACTTAAGAAATTTTATTTATTGACTCTTGGATAGAAAAGAAACAGAATAAATTAATGGAGCTGAGCACTGGGGACTCATGACTGTAATCCTATCCTTCCAGATCTAAGATTACATATCAGTTTAAAGCTAAAATGGGAAGAAAATTTTGTGAGACTCTTATCTTGATTAACTACCAAGAAGATCAAGTGGAGCTATGGCTCCAGTGGTAGAGTGGTAACCTTGAGCAAAACAGCCTCAAGGACAGTGACCAGATACAGATTTTTATCTCTAGGTTAAGCACCCAAAAAATAAAAAGTTAAAAGTGTGTTGTTCAATATTTATTTAGAATGTTATCATAAAATGTGAATTGTATTTTTCTTAGCTGGTTTCTATGCTGAGAGAAAGTATCAGAGGAAACATTTAATTTTTTTAAAGAGTTATTTTGCTCCCTTCTGTGGAGAATCCATTCAATGGTTTGTTGTCTTGCTACTTTAATGATCTGTGGAGAGAGCAATCAGTGAAAGAGCTTATGTGAGCAGATTTTCAATGCATGGCACTGGATAGATGAAAAGAAGATTGGAAGGGCCTGGGCTTCATATAACCCTATAAAGATGAGGCCTGTGCTTTATCTTATAGCATACTTTTAAAGCATCAAGAGGATTCTTTCTCCTTGTTCCTCAACATGTCACAGATGAGAAGGAGACTACATAGGATATTATGAATTCAAGGAAATTCCAGAAGGCTGTCAACCAGGACCTACTTTCCCATCATTATCCTCTGTCTTTTAAAGGTCAGACACTTCTCAGTAGTTCAGGCTAGATAGAGACTAAGTATATACTACATAACCCTTTTGATATATGATGTGGAATCTATAACTGCATTATTAGAGTTATGTTCATACAATTATATCCTTAATAATCCTATTCTTTAAATCAATGGACTTTTTAGTGTTATGTAAAATTCTATACATTTACTGACAAATATCTTATTGTTCTCAGGCTCCTCACTCTGTCTGCAGTGAGATATGTCCTGGATTCAGGAAATCCCCTCAGGAAGGAAAGATTACCTGTTGCTTTGATTGTACCCTTTGCTCAGAGAAAGAGATAGCTAATAGGTAAGTGCATGACTTAGGGACAAATTTATGATTACTCCCTTGTGTTATCCAATCCCTGAAACACAAATGTTGTATAATAATTGCATACTCAAAGACTTCCTTCTTTCACCTTGTAAATTAATTGTGACACTGGATGACACTGCTCCTTGAAATAAAAAATACAGGCTCTGAATTACTTGTAAGATTATTTTTTCTACTCATTTTACACATGATTATTCCACTCCTTAGCAATGTAAGTTTAATGTCTATCATATGAAGTGCGAAGCCTTTTTAAGTGCATGGTCTCCATCTTCTTCAAGTTCACTTTAGGGTGCAAAGAAAACAGACATCTTGTACACCTTTATTTCCTAGTGCCCAGAAATGTTCTTTCAACAGAGTGTGCACTCTGTGTTGGGTTTGGTCGAAGAAGCAGGCAACAGTGTTTTGCAGAGGATGATTGTACAGCTTTTGTTCTCCACCACTTTATTGATGAGTCAGATGGACAAATATAATGTCTGCAAGGAATAGCTAATGGGTTCTTATTTATATTGCATAGAGACATTCAAGGAATTCCAAACATTTCTGTCCAGAATTTTGGATTAGTGGTTTGAGTAGTACACAAAAGACTGAGAATTAGTATGGCAGCATTTAACATGCAGAAACGTTCTTTTTATTTTGGTCTGTCAAGGGGCTTGAACTCTGAGACTGGCTGCTGTCTCTAAGCTTCAGCTAATGGCAAACACTCTTCAACTTGAGCTAAAACACCACTTCTGGTTTTCTGGTGGTTAACTGGAAATAAGAATCTCATGGGCTAGGAAGATGGCTCAATGATAGAGTGCTTGCCTTGCATGCATGAGGCCCTGGGTTCTATTCCTCAGCACCACATAAGAAAAAAGAAAAAAGCCAAAAGTGGTGCTGTGGCTCAAGTGGTAGAGCACTAGCCTTGAGCTGAAGAGCTGAGGGACAGCGCCCAGGCCCAGAGTATAGGCCCCATGACGGCCCTCCCCCCCCCCCCCACAAAATAATAAGCGTCTCATGGACTTTCCTGCCTGGGATGGCTTTGAACCATACTCTTCAGATATAATTAGCCACATGCTCCAGTATGTGCAAAATTTTTTTCATAGGCTTTTACAAATGGAAATAAATATTATGGGTGATAGTCACAGTATGTAAAAAAAAAAGATTCAAACTGAAAAAGGAAAATGTAGGCAAGAGTGTGGGAACATGAAGAAGAAATAGAAATAGTACTGAACATATCAAGGAATAATTGATAATATATTCTTTTGTTGCTAGTAAGTGTTGACATGTTAGTATTATCCCTATATAGGGATTCCCAATATTCTTTTAAGTAGTGAAAAGTGACTATTGGTTATTTGACTTCCTCACTAGCTATGGAGCAATGTGTAAAGTGTCCTGATCACCAGTATGCCAATGCAAAGAGTAACCAGTGACTTAAAGAGATGAAAGTTTCCTGGCTAATGGAGAGCTCTTTGGAATGGCCTTGACCTGCATGGCCATTTGTTTATGTACACTCACAGGGAATTGTCCTTGGAGTCTTTGTGAACATCAAAACACCTCCACTGTCAAAGCTAGTAATCTCTCATTATCTTGCCCATGTAATTGCAACCCCTCTGTACAGTATTTTCACAATTAAAAAAAAAGCTAGTAACCAGGCTCTCAGGTACATCCTGCTCATCTCCGTCATCTTCTGTTCTCACTTTCCTTTGCTCTTTAGTGGCTGTCCCAACACAATCACCTGCATTCTACAGCAAACCACGTTTGGAGTTGCATTCACAGTATCTATTTCTGCTGTCTTGGGCAAAACTGTAAATGTGGATTTGGCCTTCACGGTCACTTCTCTAGGGAGAAACATGAGGTGGCTGCTGCTATCAGGGGCTCCTAACGTCACCATTCCTATCTGTACTCTGATCTAGGTACCTCTCTGTGTACTCTGACTGGAGACTTCACCTTCCTACTCTTACACAGATATACACTCTAAATGTGGCCATGTGCTCATCCTGTGTAACAAGGGTTCCCTCACCACATTTTACTGTGTCTTGGGATACTTGGGCTCCCCTGGCCCTGGCCAGCTTCATTATGGTTTTTCTGGCCTGGCACCTTCAATGAAGCCAAGTTCCTAACCTTCAGCATGCTGGTGTTCTGTAGTATTCGGTTCATATTCCTGCCTGTCTACCTCAGTGACAAAAGGAAAGTCAGGGTGGCTACAGAGGTTTTCTCCATCTTGGATTGCAGTAAGAGTTGCTGGGTGGCATCTTTGCCCCCAACTGCTACATCATTTTGTTAAGGCCAGATAGAAATTTTCTGCATGGCTTCTGGGACAAAACACATATTATGAAAAATAAGTCCTCTTATGATTGAACTTACATGGATGACCAAATGTGCAGATGGTCTACATTCTTTTTTCCATCAGATATTAGTTTATATTGTTGTAATGAATTCCACGAATAAGTGATTCGCACTCATTTTTCTAGTAATGGTTGAGTCACAAGTTGTAACCAAAGCCAGGTAAATTTGAATATCATTCTATTTTTTTATTTCTATTTACTGAGTACTTATCTAATCATCTCCACTAGTGTATTTTCATTGATTCTAGTTTACAAATTATGCTTTCTTAAGCATTTGCCTAAATTTGTTTTTTTGCTGCTAGTCTGTCTGGGAATTGAACTTAAAGCCTGGTACAGTCCATTTATTTATTTATTTATTTATTTATTTATTTATTTATTTATTTATTTATTTATTTATTTATTTATTGCATAAGGATAATGTTTCACCAATTGAACTCTACTTTTTGCTCTGTGATAGTTAACTGGAATTAATATTCTTTTTGATTTCCTGTCCAATTTAGCTTTTAACCTTGACCACCAGATCAAAACTTTCTATGTAGCTTAGTTTATGCATATTTTCCTAATTTTTGAAATATAGTTTCTGCCTGCCATTATATCACTATTCTTCTTAGTCACAATTCATTCATATTATGCACTTTTAAAAGTGCATGGTTTCATATACTAAATTGAATGTATTTTGCTTCATTGTTATATATTGCCATTCACACATCTGCCTTTTTCCATATTCCTCAATCTATTTTGTCAGATCCATCTTCCCCATGTCCAATTTCATTCCCACTGTCTTTCCTTTCATTCCTTTTCTTCTTCCTCTTCTGTCTCTGCTTTCTCTGTGTTGTTTCAGAATTTCAAAAATGGATTTTATAAGCTACAAAAATACACTTCAATTGTATATTATAATGTATTGGCTTTATGAAGTAATAGCTAAAAAGTAAAGATTCATAGTAGGTTGTTTACCCATGGCTGGATGTATTTTTCAAGTAATTCTTTTTTATAGCCTTAAAAATATTATATATACAAAATTATATGCTTTTATTATCGGTCTGTTGGGCTTGAAGTCTGGGCCTGAATCCTGTCCCTGCACTCTTCAGCTCAAGGCAAGCACTCTACCACTTAAGCCAGAGCACCACTTCTGGTTTTCTAGTGGTTTATTGGAGATAAGAGTCACAGACTTTCCTGCCTGGGCTGGCTTTGAAAGTGATCTTCAGATCTCAGTCTCCTGAGTACCTAGGATTACATGGGTGAGCAACTGTCACCTGACTTAAAATTATATACATTTTATCTGTCTATAAATACTTTTTCTTTTTATGTTTCCAATTGATGTGATAACAATTAATTTTTACATTTATATTATTTTAATTTTATAAGAATTGCATTATTCGAAACAGATTGAACTATTGGGTTTTATACTATGTTTAAAGAAAGACATGACTATTTCTGACAAATGGTCACATAATGGCATGCCTTTCTGCCCTGTCCTTTGGTTTATTGCACCTTTCTGTCTTCTGGCATTTGTATTGCTTTATGTGAAAATCTATTTTTTAGTATATCTGAGTACTATAAATGTTTTCCTTCAACATGCAATTAATGAGTCCAATGATATTTAATTTCTACTAAGAGAATGATTATATACTAACAATGGACTTTAGTTTTGAATTGGAAGTATTGGCAAAATTCCACATTACTCTTTATTATCCTTTCATAAGGCATACTACTTTGCAAATATTTCTAAATTATTAGTATTTTATCAAGAGATGGTCAAAATACATTAGTTTCTAGAAAGTTCACATGTTATCTTTCTTCTTTATTTTAATAATTTCTTCAATACAATTGGATTATTATTGGTGAATTAAACACTGATTGCACATTAACACTCGTCGCGACACATGAGGTCCCCAACTATCCATTATGCAGAACTAAGTGCATTTAGGTCATCAGGAAGGAAGAAAAAGTTATAAATCTGAGAAAACAAAAGAGAAGAGATGATTCTTTACACCAACTGACAAGGTTATGCAAATAGTATGGCCAATTGTAGAGATGAAGTTCTGGTATTGACATTAGTAATAATAAAAATATGACATTCAGGGGCTGGGAAGGTGGCTCAGTGGTAGAGCACTTGCCTTGAATGCATGAGGCCCTGGGTTCAATTCCTCAGCACCACATAAGAGAAAAAGCCAGAAGATGCGCTTTGGCTCAAGTGGTAGTGCACTATCCTTGAGCTGAAGAGCTGAGGGACAGCACCCAGGCCCAGAGTTCAGGCCTCACGACCAGACCCCCCAAAAAATGACATTCAATGGATAAATACCCACTTCAATAAGGAGTCATGAGATAAGCAGGTCACACATAACTGATAGTAAATATCCCAGAGTAATACATATTAAATATACACATATAATACTTTATGTACATATAATGGGTATTCAATGAAGGGTCAAAGTGTGGGTGGTCTCAGTTCCCTCACAGCTCCATAAAGATGTCCCCATGCTTTGATTAGTTTATTTTGATTTGAAGCAAAAAAAAAAAAAAAAAACAGTGAAACTCTGTTACCATCATAGGAAGGTGATGTCACATACTTTACTTTATAGTTCTTCATGGAAGGATACCGAAGGTCATATATTTTCATTCTTTATTTTTGGCATGCCTGGGTGGACACAGAATTAATACTCCTTATAGAAAAACAAATTGAAGTGAGCCTGAAGTTTTAAGACATGTCTGATCAACCACAAACCACATTTACATACTGAAAATTATCATCCAATTATGCTGTAGAAGCAGAAATATTTTGTTACATGTAATGTCTTATAACATTTGACTTTGAAAATTACTTATAAATTTCTCTAAGATTGGATCTATTTATATTTGAGTGTGATCATGGCATTATTTTGCTTTTGTTTTTGTGTCAACATTGGGGCTTAAATTCAGGGTCTGTAGTGATACCCTTTAGTTTTTTTTTCTTTATATAGATTAAGTGAATACATAAATTTCAAACGTTTTACATCACTGTGGGATACTGATACTTAATCTCACAAACATGTTTGTAGGGTTCATACACTTTATATTCCATTATTGTGTCCATGAGCTTTTATGTACAAAGCAAGCACTCTAACATTTAAGCTATAGGACAACTAAGAGTGTATCTGGTGATTGAATAGAGAAGAGAGTCTCACAGACCTTCCTTCCCAGCCTGGATTTCAATTGTGATCCTCAGACCCTAGACTAGCTGAGTAACTAGGATGCTCATCACAAAACACTTTGGAAAAAAGTTCTCTTGTTTTCACGGATGTCGTTTGGTATTTGATATTGAATTTCCCCACCCACTCCATTTTCTCTAAAATTGGATCCATATCTTGATCATGGGTATATTTGATGGTAGTTGGGTTGTACCAATTCTGGGTCTTGAACTTGACTTCCTGGGAGTTGTCCTTGAGCATTAATGCACAATACCAGCATGCCACTACTTAAACTACAGCTCCACTTCAGCATTTTTTGGTGATTCACTAGAAATGAGAATCTCAGACACTTTCTTGCCCAGGCTAGCTTTGAACTATGATGCTCAGATCTCAGACTAGTAGAGTAGCTAGGATTCTCAACACCAAAAATAGTTTCATTCATTGGTGCTTAGAAATGACACAATTCTATTCATGCTTTTCCTTTATTTTTGTTTTATTAAGGGAGTGATGCAGTAAATGAAATATCTTGAGGGATTGCTGCAGCACTTGTAGGTTTGCTTACAAACATTTAGGAACAGGATCATGTTCCAGTTCTTACCAGGCAGAGACCACTCCAGCTTCCTAATATTGTGTACACAGGACACATAGATGCCTACTGGGATGAGAAGTCCAGGGGTTTGATAGCTAGGAAGTTCAGGAAAAGACACCCAGTCTCTTCCACCCACACTGAAGAATGCAGGGTGTGCTCCATGGAAAACGAACTTGTGTCTTGGGTTTCCTCTGTGATGCCAACAAGAGATTCCAGAAGATGCATGTGACTACATAAGCAGAGCAGAAGGCTAGGAAGACCCTCGGGGGTGAGCTGCTAGTAGCCATGGTGCTCCAGGCTATATAATTGGCATTTTGGCCAGTGATGACAGAAATTGGTACAGATCTGGACCTTCTGGTTTGGCCCCCTCTCTCTCAAGACCTGTGCCAACTGAGCCTGAACCTGGGCAAACCTGTAGAGGTCAAGGTTCCCTAGGCCCCAATGTGGAGGGCAGTAGCTCTCCAGTGGGGCAAGGTGGGGCCCTCGCTTAAATGGCCTCGCCTGGCTGTGTGGTACAGTAGGTTGTTCAGGGTGGCTGTGGAGATGCAATTTCCATAGAAGCTGAGGAAATGCAGCTGGGAGCATTGGCTTAGGGAGGGCAGGATTGTCAACAGCTGGGGTTCAGTGATGTCACAGTGCTCCAAGGCCAGGATCTCCATGGTGCCGGTCACTTGCTCCAGCAGGGCTCACAGGGACTCAGGATTGAAACATCCCATGAACAAACTCCTCAGATACAGGTGCTTGAGCTGCCTGGCACAGGGACACTGGCACAAGGACCTCATATTGGCTTCCTTCAGTGAACATGAACTCAAAGTAAAGGTGTTCAAAGTCGGCGAGTTCCTGAGGATGGAGGGTAGCCATCCATACAGGACAAAGATATCCTGCACAGGAAACTCCTGGAGATGCTGAGTCTGCCCCAGATGCACCATGTATTTGCAGAAATATGAGAGATTACTGAAGCTGGAAGTGTAGAAGTTGCCACTTATCTTGGAGAAGAATAGGCAAAGGTTCTTTGTCTGACCCCGGGAAGGAGAAAATTTTCTCATGGTTTCTGGACACCAGAAATTGTTCAACACAAGTTCAGTGATGGAGTCAAGGCTCACCTCATGCAGAGCCTTCCGGATTTTGTAGAGGAGCCAGACAGAATCTGAAGCTTGGTCGAGCACAGTTGGACTCCTTCTTTCCACTTCCTGGCCCACTAGCGGAGATAGGTTTGGAATTCATCCTGGGTGCCATCTTTGATAGTCAGGTCAATGGAGAGGATCAAAGGCTGTTCTTCAGTCCCAGCTGAAAGGTGACTCTCTGTTGACCTTTCAGTCAGGACTTCCAGAGAAGATAGTCGTGCCATGGAATGATAATTCTAAATCCTGATCTCAAGTTGCAATTGCCACAAATTGCCACAAACAGCACTTGATGTTTCCACCCAATGGGGTACTCCTTCTTGACAAGTAGGAGATCGAACCCATTGAGGACAGTAGGAGATCAAGCCCTTTGAAGGCCTCCAGGTTTGGTGATTCTGCCAGATCCCTCAAGGGAAGGAAGAGGAAGGGCCAGGCCTACACCGTGGCCTTCAGCACCTCTGAGTGGCCCTGGGCACAGCCCTCCATAAAGAGTAGGGAATTATAGCACTGGTAGATTCTCCAGGTCTGAAATGACAATGGAGTGGTTGCTCAGTAGGCTTTGCAAGGTTAGATGCTAGAGCATGGATGGGGTCCTGATGCTCATCCTGGTGTACCAGACATGGACTTTGTGTGCAGGACTCTCTGAATCTCATCAGAGCCAGGCACTGACTGCAAGCTTCAAGATTCTTGTACTAATTTCTGGTCCCTTGGCATGAATTTAACCTGACCCCACTCTCCAACACATACCTTTCAATCAGACAGCAACTTCTGCTGGGATTACTGACCCACACCCAGAACCCGGGCACCTTCTGAAGAAACTCGAAGGTGATAGGATCATAGGCCTGATTCCCACAGCCCTGTTCCTCATTCAAATGGTTGGCAAACAACTCAATGGATTCCCCACCTTTTTACCTTAATTCTGCAAGTCATTCCCACAGATGGCCCATTCCCTGAGCCTGCAAAGCATCCAAGAATAGCAGCCAGCCCAAATTTTGAACATCCACATAGATATCTGGAAATGATCTATCTTTCCTTCCCTCCCTGCGTCTTTTCTTCCTTCCTTCATTCCTTTCTTCTTTCTTTTTTCTTCTTCCCTCCCTTCCTCCATACCTTTCTTTTTCATTTTGTGCTTTTCCTGGACTTGAACTCAAGGCCTGGGCTCCATAAATGAGCTGCTTTTTGTCAAAGCCATTGTTCTATTTAGACACAACCCTAGCTAAAGAATCCTAGAAAGTCTCAGGGACATATTTGTCCCATTTGTATTTTAATTGTGACCCTGAGCTATTCATGAATAGCTAAGTTTCTAGGAGTTGTAGAAATTATTTTCTATTCCAAATCTTGCACCTTTTTATTCAATTGTACTTTCTTGTATAGCCACAAAAGTTGGTCCTGGTCATCCAATTCTCTGTGGCTGTGTTTTAATTATTGCATTTGATAATTGCTATTAAAACTGATCATTTATCTACAGATAAATGTATGTATATCTGTAAGTTTTCTATTTGTGTGGTCCTTGCAAATAAACTTCTTAAGCTTTTTGTCTACTCATTTAATTTGGTGCTTTATAGGTTTTCTCTGCCCCCTTAGGAAATAAAGTATATTTTTGTGCATTTTTGTGATTTCCCACTTACTGAAATATATTTAAACTCATCTAAATAGTCTTCCGATTACATTTTACTGTTCATTAGCAGTGCACATATCTTAGCATGTTCCCAACTCAAGGTATCCATAATATAAACAATTGAAATCACTCACTTTATAGTACCATTATCTATAAACTCTTAACTACATTGTTGATATATCCATAATATCAAAAATATTTTCTGTGAGACCAAATTTGAACATAGAAAGTTGAATTTTTGTTCCAAATTTGTGTAATTATTCTTAACACTGCATATTTGTGTAATCAGAGTTCTTAACATGTTTTGTCCTATTCTCTAGATAATTCCCTTTAACCATTCTTATAATGTGACATCTGGAAATATAGTCTAATCATTTTATGTTTTTCTCTAAACTGTTTAATTCCACCCTTTTATGTGAAAGAACTTTTTATAGTTGTTTTTCAATCTGCATGAGTGATTTTATTGCCTCTTTCTCTACTGCCCCATTCAGCAACTATAGTCATGACTTCATTAAGTGATTTTTATACAGACATAATTTCTCTGTGGTCTTTTTGATGATCTCTAATTATTTGTTGATATGTAAATACTTACATTCTTTCCCCTTGGTTTTAAGGATTATTTGCGTGCTATGGTTCATATAATCCCTTTCATTACACTTCCGACAGTTGAGAAAAAGGTTTGTCTAATCAGTGTTGTGTCTGAAATTATCTTTACATTGCATTTTCATATTTTATTCCATCATTTTCATTTTAGAATAGAGTTTTGGATAACAAAATGGCAAAAGTTTAGATATCAGATTCACTATTTTCAAGTGTAGTAATCTTTTGTTTTTGAAATTTCTGAGTTGGTTAGGCATTTGGGAAATCTGTTTGTTTTATAGCAGAACATAGGCAAAACTCTACAGTTTCAATCTGGTCTCTTTACTGTCTTTTCCACAGTGTCAGAATTCAAGGAATTTTCTCAGTATATCAGTGTGAGTACATGGTATAGCTTTTTATTTAAAAATAGGGTTGTTTAAGTCTCTGTGTTGCAACCTTTAAGAATATACAATTGAAAGAATATATATTAGAAAGTCAAGCAAATGAAGTGATCTTGGTCAATAAACTGTTTTTTCTAGTACAAATGTGATGCAACTCTTTCTTACATTCCAAGGTATTAGTACCTCTAAAAGCAATGTTCTTTGAAAAGTCTTTCTGAAAATTGACCAAAACTAAAATGTGGGAGATAAGGAAGTGCGATGTATTTTCAAGATGGTATCTATCAGTGCAGTATAACAAATTTCTTCCCAAAGTTCTTTGCATTTTACAAAGCCTTTTCACCTCATGCATCTGAGAAGACAGTGTTACAGTTATACTTTTAGAGGGGCAGGTTATCACATTGGAGAATGAAGAGAAAATCCACTCTATCTTTTTCCTTCAACTAAAGGAGAAGGACTGAGGCAGAAGAGGTGAAACTAGATTTTTCAGGTGTTACACCAAACAGCTTGATTAAGAAACACCAGTAGAGTGTGCCATGGTCCTCAAATAGAAGTAAGCATACCGTATTTACTTCTAGATTGTAAGTATGATGGGTAAAGATCTTTTTCTTGGCTACTTGTTTCAAAGAGGTTTGTATCTTTTCAAGCAGAAAATCATCCATATGTGTCACTTTTATTAATCAAAAGACGACCAGAAAAAATAACTAGCAACCTAATGGGAAACAAGGCTTATTACATGAATCAAAAGGGAAGACTAAGGGAAAGATTAGCCCCTTCCTGCTGATTGTGGGAGTGGGTTTCACTTTTACTAGTTTGTGTGTGTGTGTGTGTGTGTGTGTGTGTGTGTGTGTGTGTGTGTGTGTGTGTGTGTGTGTGTGTGTGTGTGTGTGTGTGTATGTGTGTGTATTTGTGTAGGTGACAGGCCTTGAATTTAGGACCTGGGCACTGTCCTTAAGCTTTTGTGCTCAAGTCTAGTGTTTTAACACTTGAGCCACAACAGCACTTCTGGCTCTTTTTTTGTGTGTGTGGGTTAACTGGAGGGCAGAATCTCATGGAATTTCTTGCCCAAACTAACTTTGAGCTATGATCCTCAGATCTCGACTTAATAAGTAGTAGGCATGATATACTGGTGCCCAGAGGTGTTCTTCCATTTTAAGGCATTAATGATTTATGCCAGGAAAGATGTCTTATCCTGTGTCACTTTTTACTTTCAGTCCTCATGAATTTGCTGTGGAATTAATTCAACTTTTCATTGTTTCTTGGTATTTTTATTTTGTCAATAAAATTTTTGTTTTGTTTTTCTTCAAATTTGGGTAACACAACTTACATGTAGACTTCATTGATCTCTTTGCTTGAAGAATAAATGGCTAATCCATAATGGTACCATTCACTTTCACCAACCATCCTCTATGAAACATATTTATGTGTTGTAGTCTTCAGTTGAACAGCAGATTTTGTACAGAGGTACAAGTTCTCTTAACAACTGTGTGCCTGGCTTAAAATTCCTGGTTCTGAAGTATGTGATACTGATCTGATAGGAAATACTTTGAATTGAATTGAAATACTTCGAATCTAAAATAATGGATGAGAAGCAACCAATGTGACAACACACCTTGGCTAACAGAGTTGTAGTTATTCAGTGGTCCTAACAGAGTTTTTCTTTGACATCAACTAATAACAAGCAAGTAGATTAAGGATCTATAAGCAATAATATCAGAAGTTGTGCAGCTCAAAGCCATGGCAAACCTCCAGCACCACTATCTTTGGTATTTATTTTGTTGTTTTTAGTGTCTAATAAATATACTACTAAACCTTCTGGGTATTTTCAAATTTGTTTTCTCTCTGCATTCAGCAGTTCAAGACACATTAGATTTATCTATGATTATTTAAAGAGATTTAAGCTGAAGAAACACACTGCTTCTTTGTGGTGAGTCTTTAACTTAGGACATATACACTGTCCTGTGCTCTTTTTTGGTCAAGGCTAGCACTCTACCACTTTCAGAAACAGCTCCACTTCTGATTCTCTATTGGTCTATTGTAGGTAAGTGTCTCATGGATATCCTGCCAGGGCTGGCTTTGAACCATGATTCTTAGATCTCAGCTTCCTGAACAGCTAGGATTATATGTGAGCCACTAGTGCATATGAAAAATTCTAGTTCTATTATCAGCCGGAATTGTATATATATAGCATTTGATCTTAATTCTCTGCCTCTAAAAAAATGACTAGTTTTTAGTTCCTTTACATTTGTGTGTATGTGAGTGTGCACATGTGTGTTCCTATTAGTGTATGTGTGTGTGTGTGTGTGTGTGTGTGTGTCCATGAAAGGATGGATTTCTGTATCTTTCCTGGAGGAACTGAATAGTCAAACTAGGTGACACCATTGTACTATGATAGTAACAGCATACACTCTTTTTGTGCCTAACCTGAAGTTAAATAGAGCAAATGCCTGAAGACATCATTCTGTGGAGCTCTTAGGAACTCATGCCACCCAAACCTCTGCCCCACTAGTGAATACTCACTATACATGCATAAATTATTATGTGTATATTTAATATGTACTTCCCTGGGATACTTGCTACCAATTTGAATGCCCTGTTCATCTCATTACCCCTCATTTAAGTGGGTAGTAAGCATTTGAATATCTTCTTTCTTTTTTTATTTTTTATTTTTTATTTTTAATTTTATTTTATTTTATTTGAGAACATACTGTACAGAGGGGCTACAATTACATGGGCTGGATAATGCATACATTTCTTACCAAGCATTGCAGCCTCCTCCTCTGTTTACCCTTCACCTCCCTTCCCAGCCTCCCCCCTACCCCCACCAATTATACCCCCCTCCCCCCCCACACCGACATTGTAAAGCTGGTTTTGACATGACATTTTGTACTTCTCATTGTTGCAACAGGTCCACCTGAATCCTTAAACGACTTGTTTGTTCCCATCTCCTCCACATGTTATACTGACATCAAATATAGTGAAAGCGGGGGTTACACTGTGGGGGAGGGACGTACAAAGTAACAAAGAAATAATCTTATAAATGCATTAGAAACACATGCATGAAAGAAACGAAAACATTAAAATACATATTTAAGGGTTCATTTTCCTAACATCACATTATCTGACCTTTTCCGCTTGACTCATACCTATACTAGAAATTGCAAATAAGGGAAACCATGGTACCTATGCTTCTTTGGGCCTGGCTTACTTCACTTAATATAATTTTTTCCAAACCTTTCCATTTCCTAACAAATGGGGAAATGTCATTCTTTCTGAGGAAGGCATAGAATTCCATTGTGTATATACAGCACATTTTCTTGATCCATTCATCTACTGAGGGGCATCTGGGTTGGTTCCATATCTTAGCTATGGTAAATAATGCTGCAATAAACATAGTTGTGCTGGTAGCTTTAGTGTGGTCTTGTTTGTAAACATATGGGTAAATGCCCAAAAGTGGGATTGCTGGATCATAGGGGAGATCTATGTGAAGTCTTTTGAGGAACCTCCATACTGCTTTCCAAAGTGGTTGAACAAGTTTACATTCCCACCAACAATGAAGTAAGGTTCCTTTCTGTCCACATCCCCTCCAGCATCTGTTGTTGTTAGAGTTCTTGATTTTTGCTGTTCTAACTGGAGTGAGGTGATATCTCATTGTTGTTTTGATTTGCATTTCTTTTATGGCTAGGGATGTTGAACATTTCTTCCTGTGTCTATTGGCCATCCTTCTTTCTTCTTCAGAGAATCTTCTCTTTAAGTCTTTTGCCCACTTATTTATTGGGCAGTTGTTTCTTTTAGGATTTGTTGTTGGGTGGTTTAATTTTTTGAGTTCCAAGTATATTTTAGATATGAGACCCTTGTCCGTTGTATGGCTAGTAAAGATCTTCTCCCAATCGGTGGGCTTTCTAATGATCTTGCTACCTATGTCATTTGCCCTGCAGAAGCTCTGCAACTTTATGCAACCCATTTGTCCAACCTTTCTTTGATTTGTTGTGTTTCCGGGACTCTATTCAGAAAATTTCGGCCTGAGCCAAGGAGACCTAGGGTTTCTCCTATTCCATCCTGTAATGTTTTCAGAGTGTCTGCTTTGAGTTCAAGGTCTTTGATCCATTTGGAGTTGATTCTGGTGCAGGGTGATATATAAGGATCTAGCTTTAGTTTTCTACATGTAGTTAACCATGAATATCTTCTTTCATTACCTTGCTATCACCAATGTCAACAGCAATGTCTTCTCTACAATTGACTATAATATTTGCACAATATTGACAGGATGTCTTAATCATCATCGCTAGTCTCTTTTTTCTAACTCAGATTTGATAATCTGCTCTTTTCCTGATTGACAAAATGTACTCTCAATTTTGCATAGTGGAATTCATGTGGGGAACTTATTTTTGGATGAGAGTTAATTGTTTGCTACTGAATGAGTAATTAATGTTTTACATAGCAACATTAATCCAATCTATTGATGCAATTATTAAAATCCAGAGAAGACAAACCTGAACTTCAATAGAAACTGAAGTATTTTAACCATCTTTTTATACAATTTCTAATGGTATAGAAATATTTGCTAGGTAATATTCCATTTCAAAGGAAAAGAAATATAAAGATTTTTGCCAATATAGTTATATTTCCAATTTAATACATAGTTATATTTTCAATTCAATTGCCAATTCCAATTCAAAACAGCCAGGTGCTGCTGGCAAAACTGGCTACTCAGGAGGCTAATATCTGAGGATTGCAGTTCAAAGCCAGCACACACACAGGAAAATTCCGGAAAATCTAATCTCCAATAAACCACCAAAAAACCAAAGTGGCACTGTGGCTCAAGTAGTAGAATGCTAGCCATGATCTGAAAAGTTCATGGAGAGTACCCAGGCCCAGAGTTCCAGTCCCACAACCGACAAAATAGTAAAGCAATAGAAGTCCATTGTTAGCCCACAATCACTCACTTATTATAAATAATACTGTCAGAGGAAATGCACAATGAGCAATAGATGATGGTAGGAAGACCTGCCATTAGGTGACCATGTGTTTTAAATAGTCAAATCTGGAACAGAATCCAAAAATTTAGTCCATTTAATAATGAACAATGCATTTCTTATACAATTGAAATATTGGACATTGAATATTTACTTAATATCAAGAGATGTAGAATCTATTGGTATCATACAAAGTATACATCTATAATTTTGTATGTATAATACTTTAAAGGTATTAAACAAGAATATATTTAAAATATATACAGCCATGGATAAGCAAACAATTGTAAATCTATATTTTCCTGAAACAGAACTCCACACATCCAATGCATCATGATACACATTTAAAGTGTATTTTAATGATATAAATCCATTCTTGAAATTCTAAAGCAATTTAGAGAAAGTAGAGGAAAAAGTGTTGATGTTAGGTGAAATGAACCCAAGCTACGGACTCAAATTGTTTTTCTTTCTTGCTATTGTTTCTAACATATTTATAAGATGTTTTTTGTTGCTTTGCATGTCCCTCCCCTTTTTGTTGCTTTGCATTTCCCTCCCCCACGGTATAACCCCTGTTTTCACTGTATTTGATGTTGGTATAATTTGGGGAGGGGAAGGGAAAATACAAATTATTTAAATAGGGATACAGGTGGACCCACTGCAACAATGAGATGTACAAGACGATATGTCAGAAAACGAACTTTGCAACTTTGGCGGGAGTTGGGGTCAGGGAGGAGCTGGGAGGGCAGGGATGGTAAGGGGAAATTAAGGAGGAGGCAACAATGTTTGATAAGAAATGTACTCATTCCCTTGCTCATGTAATTGTAACCCCTCTGTACAGTATTTTCAAAATAAAAAAAGCTTATTAATTAAAAAAAGAGAATGAAGGAGGAAAGGAAACAGAGAGGATGGGGAGAGACTGATCCAACAAAACAAACTTACAGATGTGGCAAAAAGCAGATATATGAATAGAACTCTACAACTATTATAGAAAGCACACTAATAAGTGTATGAAATATGGAACGTTGTTAAGTAGAAAATATTAATGAAATATATTTGAGTATTAAGAAGCATAGTGATGTATAAGAATGACAAAATAAATGAATATACAAAAGTACCCATAATCTTAGCTATACAGGAAAGTGCGAAATCTGGGTCAGATTTTGAGGCCAATATGATCACAAAAATCAATGAGAATCTTACCTGCAGCTAACCACCATATAGCAAAAAGTCAAGCTGTGGATCAAAAGATAAAGTGTTAAAATTAGCATAAAAGATTCAGGGATAATAACAGGCTTAAAGTTAAAACCCTAAAGACTGGCACAAAAAGGAAATTTTAGGCAAATGATTAAGAAAGCAAAATTAGAATACAAGTCAACATACAAAATACACTAGTGGGTAAGCTGGAATAATTGCAGACTAACTTGAAAGAACTAAAATTTATATGGAATAAATTTCAAATTTAGATGGCTTTGGCTAAAACTTGTAATTGACCATCACTAGAGAAAGGATGAAGAGTCAAACATTGAGGTGATTCCAAATATATAAACTAATATCAGATGAAAAAAGGAATGTAGATTTATCCTAGACCTTCTAGTGTAAGTTAATTATAAATTATGGAGGAAATATTCCACTCCGTTGTCCTTTGCCCCAGAAGCCAGCCAGAAAATTTCTATCTGGCCTTAACAAGATGATGTAACACTTGAGGGCAAAGATGTAGCCTAAGAGTCCTGCACTGGAAACCAAAATGGAGAAAACCTCTGTAGCCACTGTAACTTTCTTCTTGGCATTTTGGTAAACAGGCAGGAAAGTGATGCAGAGACTGCAGAAGACCAGCATGCTGATGGTCAGGGACTTGGCTTCACTGAACCGGTCAGGAAGGTTCCTGGCCAGGAAAGCCACAGTGAAGCTGTCCAGGGGCAGGAAAACCAGGTATCCCAAGACAGAATAGAAAGCAATAAGGGAGCCCTTGTTACACAAGAGGATGATGTGGCCCTGTGCTGAATGTGCATCTCTGCCAATGAAGGGAGAATTCCCTAGTTAGAGTACACAGAAAGTCATCACCTGGATCAGAATGCAGATGTGAATGATGCCGTTAGGAGCCCCTGTTACCAGCAGCCATCTCATCCTTCTCATTAGATAACTGATCTTGAAGGCCAGAACCCCAGTTACTGTTTTGGCTAAGACAACAGAAACAGCTACTCTGAATGCAACTCCAAATATGGTTTGTGATAGAATGTAGGTGATTGTGTTGCAATGAACAATAAAGAGCAAGGGACAGAGAAAAAAAGAAGATGAGGGAGATGCGCTGGATGTAGGAGGGAGAGGTTGTTCTGATGTTTCACAAAGACGCCAAGACAACTGCTGTGAGTTTATGTAAACAAAGATCCATGCAGGCCAAGCCCATCCTGAAGGGCTCTCCATAAACCAGGAAACTTGTAGCTCTTAGAAGGTACTGGTTTCACACTATGTTGGAATACTGGTCATCTGGGTACTTCACACACTATTCCATAACTGATTAAGAAGCCAGAACCATTATTCCCATTTCAGTACTTAAAATGATATTATGAAATCCCTTAATAAAGATAATTCTAACATGTCAATGCTTACTTGCATAAAAGCATATATTACTAAGTATTACTTGACATGCTCAGTATTATTTCTTTGTCTTCATCTTGTTCCCACACTCATTCCTACATTTTCCTTTTGTCAGTTGGATTGTAACATTTTTACTGGCAGTGACTATCACACATAAGTCTTGCCATTTGTAATATCCTGACAAAATTTTTCTGAACGCAAAACACTGCCATAATAATTCTCAGCGTTGTGTGTATTATTCAAACCATTCATCCAAAATTATGCAGCTGAAATTAAAATTCCCTATGCTTCTGTTCAATATTAGTTATGTAGCCCATGCTTTCAGTTGTTGAATTTGTCACTCCTAGTCACCTGGAATGCATTGGGACAGAGAATCAAATCAAGCTCTGAGGCTCCAAAGTCATGCTATACAGAACACTTTTGACTGCTCCTTATGCTAAAACCAACACAAAGCACTTGCTCTGTTCAAGAACATTTCTAAGCACTAGGAAATTGACATGTGAAAGATGTCTGTTTTCTTTATAGTCTAAGGGTAATTTTGAAGAAGATGGAGACCTTGTCCATAAAAAGGACTTGAATTTAATACAATCAAAGGTAATTACATTACTGAGTAGTTGAATAAACATACAGAAAACAGAGTAGAAAAAATAACCCTACAAGTAATTCAAACTCTGTGATTCTTTTTCATGGAGCAGTATCATCTATAGTTACAATTAAATTAATAAGTGAGGAAAGAAATACTGATGCTACAATTCTAATACATAACTTTTGCATTGAAAGGAGCAGGGATTTTTGGGGAGAGAGAATGTATTTCTACCTAAATCATGCAATTACCTGTCAGACTAGCCATCCTATACTCTCAGCAAGGGGTACAATCAAATCAACAGGCAGCCTTTCCCTCCTGATGTGATTCCCCAAATACAGGATCAAAACTTGCACTGCAGACAAAATGAGGAAGCTTAGAAATATCTGGTATGTGCCAGTTAATATTCAGCGTTTTACCCAAAAATTCCAATGTTTCAAAGAATAGCATTATTAAGCATAGTATTTATTTTTTTTAATGTTTTTAATTTTTTTTGTTTATGTCGCACTGAGGAGTGAACCCAGGGCCTCATGCACGCCAGGCAAGCACTCTACCACTGAGTCACATTCCCATAAGCATAGTATTTCTATAAGCATAAATCTAGATAGTTACATCAATGCTGTTATAGATTCCACATCATATAACAACCTTGATCTCTAACCAGACCAAAGAACTATTGACAAGTGAGAGACTTTTAAATGGTAGAGATTAGTGCTGAGAAAACAAATCCTAGTCTCCAGCCCTATGCACATTTCCTGAATTCATGTCATTATTCACAGTATCCTACTCATCAGAGACATGATGAGGACCAAGGAAGAATTCTATTTGAATCTTTAAAAGTAGAGTGTAGGGTAAATCACATGTCTCTGTTTTTAGACAATTACATGAAGCCCCAGTCTAATCTCATTTTCTTCGTATTTATGCAGTGGCCATGCTGTGAGAATATTCTCATACAGTGTTCTTCACTGATTCTTCTCACCAAATATGCCCAAATAGCAGTGAATGGAACATATACAGAAGCCAGCAAAATAAATATTTAATACACATAAAGTGATCCTCTGATGCTTTGTTACAGCATAGAAACCTGCTAGGGAAAAAGCAGTTTATATTTTATGATAACATTCTAAACAAACATTCAGAAACAAACTAACTTTGTATTGGAGGGTGTTGGTTAGTGATCCTCGGGCTTAAAATCAGTGTCTGGACACTCTCCTTGAGCTTTTTTTGCTCAAGGTTAGCACTCTACCACTTGAGCTCCAATCCTACTTGAACTTTGGGGTAGTTAATAGAGATAAGAGTTTCACAGAACTTTCTGTCCATTTGGGCTTTAAACTAACACGAGCCACCAGTGTCTACCCCTGTTAATTTATTTACTTCATCTTCTATCTAGTAGTCAATTAATACATTTTGTTAAGTTAAAAATACTTAAATGTGCAATACTCGGTTGTTTCTAAGTACATAGGGCATAAAGGTTGTGTGTGTGTATGTTTGTGTGTGTGTATGTGTGTGTGTGTGTGTGTGTGTGTGTGTGTGTGTGTGTGTGTGCCAAAACTAAGGCTTGAACTGGGCTTTGTAATTGAGTTTTACTTGATCCACAGCTCCATTTCCATGATTCTGGTGATTAATTGGCGATAAGAATCTCACAGGCTTCCCTGCTAGGAATGATTTTAAGTCATATCACTATCTCAGCAATCTAAATTGCTTGTATTACAGGAGTAATTTACTAGAAACAAACCAAGTATAACTTCTAAGGGTAAATTTTGCATCATTAGAGTCAGATACAACACATTTTCTAGTTCCAATGGCCAACTATATCATATCTTCAGATAAAGACAGTTAATGCCACGGAGTGTATACAGAGAAAACTTTCCTACTTTTACCTGAAGTTGAAGACCTGGAAAATTCCAAAGGTTCACAATGTCACACTCTGCCTCTAACTTACTTCTCTCATGCAAAATCACTTGATCTCCAGCAGGATTGTCAAATTGTATGTTCATCAGAAAGGGGACCGCTAAAAGAATTACACCATCTTATGTTGAATTACATCCCAGAGTTAAAACAGAAAATCTGATTGTGTTTAATTTCAGATTCATAATTTGAAAATAGCACAGATCGGTGATGAATTGTTATGTAAGAAATTCTAGGAGTCCTTATCTTGGGGTTCATTTTACCTAACATCAACATGTCTGACTGTTTCAACTATTCTCAGACATATACTAGTTATTGTAAATAAGGGAAACCATGGGACTTATGTTTCTTTGGGCCTGGCTTAATTCACTTAAAATATTTTTTTCCAAGTCTTTCCATTTCCTAACAAATAGGGCAATGTCATCTTTCTGATGGAGGCATAGAAATCCATTGTGTGTGTGTGTGTGTGTGTGTGTGTGTGTGTGTGTGTGTGTGTGTGTGTGTGTGTGTGTGTGTGTGTGTGTGTAATATTTTCTTGATCCATTCATCGACTGAGGGGCATCTCAGTCAGTTTTTCTTTCTTGCTATTATTTCTAATGTATTTATAATATGATTTCTTTGTTGCTTTTTATGTCCCTCCCTCACGGTACACAAAACCCTGTTTTTACTGGATTTGATGTAGGTATAATTTGTGGATGGGAAGTAAAAAAACAAATTGTTTAGATAGGGATAGAGGTGGACCCATTGCAACAATGAGATGTACAAGATGGTCTGTGGAAAAAAATCTTTACAACTTTAGCGGGGAGGTGGGGGGAAATGGGGGACAGGGATGGTAAGGGGAAACTAAGCAGGAGTCAACAATACTTGATAAGAAATGTACTCATTTCCTTGCTCATGTAGTTGTAACCCCTCTGTATGGTATTTTCACAATCAAAAAGACATATTAATAAAAAAAGAAGAAATTCTAGGGAGAATAATCAAAATAAACTTTTGAATTCCTGGTCACTCAGCAAAGAAGTAAAAAAGGTTCTCTTCAAGAAAAGCCAATTCCATGTAAAGAATCATGAATGAGACCATTCACAGCTGTATTTTTCTACAATAACTAATGTCTACAGTGTGAGATTTGTAAAAATTTTAATACATAGAACAAATCTAGATCACTTTTGAAAAGTATAGATAATTAGTTTTAGCAGGTTGTGCTTGGTTTATACTTATGAAACTCATAGGAAAAGGGTGAATTTTTACTTTTCAAAACATAACCTATGGGCATGTTGAGCTTATTTGTAACTAAAAGGAATTATGGAAAGGTCGAATACATTTTGTCCCTGTAAATGTTCTGTTTTTACTTAAGCACGTGAACCCATATCTAGAGTACCTCACAGAAATTTAAATAATTATAATTTGTTAGGTTTTGGAAAAATACCTTAAGTTTTTAATTTTACCCACTAAGAAACCTCTCTAGGAAGTGACTTTTCTGTAAGTGTGTACCATCCAAAAAAGAAGGCCTTATATTTGCAGGGAAAAGAACTCTCCCTTTTCTGTTTCCCATTGTTTGTATTGTTTGATAAATAATCATCTCATGGAGAGCCTACGCCACAGCATGAACAGCATTGTATATATTGTAACTGTGTCCACACATAGTCATGTCAAAAATATGCCTAGGTAACCAGTCAAAGGAGTTATCAGGAGGACATTTCTCAAACATTAGTCAGACTTAGAATCTGAACAATCAAAAAAGAGAAACCATAGCCCAGGAAGGAAAAACAATTTCTGGGTATTTGGAAGGAATAACTGTCTTAAGAAAATCTCTGAATCCAGAAATATCTGGGTGATGGTGCAAAAAATGAGGTACATGAAATCAATCTAGCATGAAATACTTCCTTCTCATCATTAAATCCCAATGTGAGTTCACAATGCAAACTTTGCCTTTTATTAAAAATTGCTCAAAACACACTGTTTAGTCCAACAGGGATTCATTATTCCCATATATAATGAGGATATTTGCTGAAGATGTATTAATCTGGATATAACGTTCCATAATTTTGAATATTTATGAAATGGCATTGTTTAGGAGTTCTTTCTATTGCAAAGGCTACACAAATTCATCTCTTCTTTCAATTCATGAAGAATCCTCAAACCATTCTCATCTTGTATTATTAACAGTCCCAATCAGCTGAAGTGAAGCAATAACGATACCAGAGCAGTGGCTATTGGTGTGTCCTCTCAAGCAATCCGATAGAGAACAGGAAACTTATTGTTGTTCTGGGTGTAATCAAAAGCTCCAAAATAAGCTAAAGGGAATGAACACTGGATGCTACATAAATGAGAAAATTTCTATCCACCATAATCGCTGTAATAATGTATATTATATAACTACTTGAAGTAGGTGGAACATTAATTTTTCTTGTAATTTTCAAAAATATAAAAATTAAGATTTTTTTGTT